>NW_026714782.1:0-22715 GCF_029784015.1 Lycium ferocissimum | reverse complement strand
CCCGACCCGACCGCCCCCGAAAACTCCCCGGGGGTCCTCCTCGGCTTTGCCCCGAAGAACCCCCGGGTTACGGTCAAGAATACAGCCCTCTCACTCACGTTATCCCCCCGGGTCATCCCCACTCCGTGCCCCCCGCCCACCAACCCCGGGTAAGAAGGGGAGGGCGCCCCTCGCCTGCCCTCCGCCCCGGGGAGGAGGGGGGGCCGGGGGCCGAACCTGGGGGCGACGGGGGAGCCGCTTCCGCCCCGCCCCCGCCGCCGTGCCCCGGGGGGGGGGGCGAACGCCACCGGGGCAAAACTCCGCTGGGGCGAGAGGGCCCCCTTAATTTTCCCGGGCCCCTGTCTCCCCCCCGGGGGTCCCCCGGGCTGTGCTTTAATCGCGAAAACATACTTTCTTAGGAGGAGTCACCCCAAAAACCCCGCACGATTAAGACGGAAAAGGTAACATCCAAATGTCCGTACCCCCCGTTTAAGATGGGGTGCAAAACACCCCGATAAACAGGATCTATAGCCCGCGAGAAGGGGACAACCGCTCAACCACTTTTGTCACGACCCGCCCGTGGCCCGGATGGCCCGATCGGGCCTCCCCCCATCTTTATTAATGTATAGCAAATGAAATAGAAACGTATACATACGTAAAGGTACGACACCGCGTACACCTATACATACATATATCATATATACCGAGAAGATACGAACGCAAACATAACCGAACAAAGGCTACCCACACCCGCGTTTATGTCTGTGCCTCTAACGGAATAATGACAGAATCATATGACGGGACGGCCCCGCCCGTACCGAACAAATATACACAAATGTAACAAAAGATCGTACCAAAATCGGGCTCCGGACAAGGGAGCTCTTCAAGATGGCCGAACGAGGATCCTAAGTGACGGCTCACCCAAACGTGTATCTGCACCTGCGCGGCATGAAACGCAGCCCCCGAAGAAAGGGGGTCAGTACGAAATATGTACTGAGTATGTAAAGCAGTAAACACAATGACTGAATCATACGGAAATAAAGAGGACAGAAAAGTAGTACAATAACCGGATCTCATAAAACTTACCTTGAACGTAAATCATGCTTTTCAAAATCATTAATGGATTGAGTATCATAATTAAAGAAATCATCGTGAACATATGCATACATAACATGCCCCGGCCCTCTAATGAGGGACGCGGTAAGTAAAATCATCATGTGTGTACATGTAACGTGCCCCGGCCCTCTAGTGAGGGACGCGGTGAAAGGAATCATCGTATGCCATCCTGGCCACCTCCCCGTCATCAGATCATCATCATATGTATATATTTATATAACATGCCCCGGCCCTCTAGTGAGGGACGCGGTGAACAATGCAATGGAATTGCACGAATACATGCCGGCCCGGACGCGAGCAAGAAATAGCAACAGCTCGCACGAGCAGAGTAGTACGAAACCATATGCAATATAAAACATACAATATTTGCCAAGACTCGAAAGAACAATCCAGACGATAGATCATTTAAAGGAAATCAGACAATAGCCATAGATCATACCTTTCGGAGTTGCGACGAATTATGTCAAAGACAAAACCTTTGGGGTCGTTTATACATGGCAAAATATATCATAGAACTCAATGGAATAGTCAAGACAATAACTTTTTAATAATCGGAAATTAATCAAAAGTCATACTTGCATAACACTCAAAATCGGTCAATTAAGTTAACGTGGAAAATTCTCGGAAATTGGGGGCCCACCTCGGGTCAAGTCGAGGTGACATACGTAAAATTACGAACATTAGGCTTTATGGAGCCACTTATGAAGGTCTCAGGGTAATTCGATTCCACTTGTGAGAGTTATAGATGTTTACGCAATTTTTCCAACAAAACATAAAGTATTTAATTCAATTCCATTGAATGAAAAAGGGCCAAATCTAAGCTCGGATTCCTAGGAGTAAAGTTGTCCACGAGGCTCGTATCAAAACCAATTATGCCTAGGACATGCCAAGAGAACAAAAGGTGAAGCTTTACATACCTTATTTGCCGTTTACGCTTGTCCAATTTCAAATCCCGTTTCCTCCAAAATCTATAATTGGTCACATTTACCAAATATTAATCATAAAGCTTTAAGAGTTCAATCTCAATCAATATTTGTCTACGGAAATTGGGGCAGCATCTCCCCTATACACACAACATCCTCGAGATTCAACTCGGCCCAAATATCAACAACCAAACCAACAACAATACCAATAACATCAACAATTTAATTGAAACGCATTTTAACATATATTGTCTACCTTTCTACATACACATCAACTTCCAATCCAACTTCAAATTTTCAAATCAATGTCATTATTCTCACATTCATTTACTAATCAAGATCACTCCAACACAATCCGAAATCATTTCATATCATTTTACAAAATATTCACAAAATATACAAAATATACAAATTCTCCACCAAGACCATAATTCATCCGAAACTTCTAATCTTCAACATACATATTCATAACATATTTCCATATTCCATTTCATCAATAACAATAATCATATTTGCACCTTAACCACTTCGTTTCCATAATATCATAAAATCATACTAATATGTCATAATCTTCTACATTCCATTTCAATGCCAACCTAAACCATTTTTCCTTCCTTTACACTATAAGGATCACAACAACACAACTAACATATTAAACAAAATTAATTCATTCCCATTCCCTCATAGAGTACCACACGGCCAACACCACATTACCAACCTCAACTAAATTCATTCAACTTTCATTTTTCAATATAAAGTCCATCACCACTACCACTAGAACATAACATAAAATTCAACTCATCATATGTATACAACGGTATACATATACGACCACCATATATATATATATACACCCACCTTGCAAACTTCCATATTTCCATAGTTTCTACTCATTGCTATATACTACAACACAAACAAACCTTCATAACATCATAAAACCATAAAATTCTTACCTTTTCTCCAACCTTCCACTTGCCGCAAAACGTGGTTTTCTCGCTAAACTAATTGTACCACGTCGAAGAGCATCCCGAACTCATTAAGAATTCAAGAAGAAGAAGATTTTAAGATCAAAGTTGAAGGCTAGAAATTTTTTTCTTTTCTTTTCTTGTTGGCCGAATAGGCCCTTGGTTTTTCTCTTCTTTGTGTTTTGTTTTTCTCTTCTTTGTTTCATGAATCTTCTAAGGGATAAGTGATCCCTTTATAAGTAATTTAGCACATGGAAAATATTAAATTTTCTTTGGTGGGCTTGGCCATGTGGCCGGCCACCCCATGCATTTGGGCCTTAAATTTTCATCATTTTTTTGAGCCCAATGACTTATTGGTCACATTTTAGAATTTCCGAAACTAATCTCCAAAATTCCCATTTTGCCCTTAGCCTTCCTCGACACTTCCACATTAATATTCTTCCATAAACAACTCATGTGCTACATAAAATCAATCATTACCTTATTTCTTATAAAACCAAAATTATTTCTAATTTTTCCGAACACGCGAAAATACGGGATATAACATCCTTCCCCCCTTTAGAACATTCGTCCTTGAATGTTCAACTGGTCCCGTAGGGTCTTATAAGAATCTCAGGGGTTTCCCTTATCTTTAATTCAAGTCCGCTACTGTTATATCCCGCAGTTGTGCGCTCGGATAATCTATGATAATCGCGGGAAGTTATCGAACAGAGTTATATTTTTGTTTTGGTTGGCAAACAAGTTGCTTTTGGAAAACCTTGAAGCGGGAATATTAAGAAAGGCTAGGGGCAAGAAGGTAAATTCGCAGTATGACTCGTGGGAATATGGAGAAAGGCGAAGGGTAAATTTGGAATTTGGGAAAATAATTGTTTTGAAGTGCAAAAAAAGGGGGAGGAGAGAAGATAACTAAGTGTGGGCTTGACTAGTTGGGCCAAGTATGGTCATCCAAGGTAACATGGCCCAAGGCCCATAGGGGTTTAATGAATAACCTTAAAAGATGACTAAGTCATCTTTATTATCATAAAACCTCTAGAAGTTTCAAGAGAGAGGAGAGCAAGAAAAAGAAGGAGAAAAAAATATGGCCATTCGGCCTTGAAGAACCGAAAAAAAATAATAATAGAGAGTTCCCAACTTGTTCTTCATAGCCAAACAATTCCTTGAAGGGCCCTTAACATAGTGAGGTGTATTTGGAGCAAGGAAAACACAAGTCTTGGCAAGTCTCCAAGTGTAGCCAAGTGAAGAATTCAAGTAAAAGGGTAAGAATTCATCCCCTTTTTATATGCTATGGATGTTGTGCATGTTATGGTGTATGAAAATGGATGAAACTCGTGTGATGGAAGTATGTTTGTGTGTAGCCGTGACCTTTAAGGGCAATCCGTGTGTGTGTATGTGTTGTGTGTGTGTGTTGTGTGTGTGTTGTGTGTTGATTGTTGTTGTAAAGAGTAGAAACTATGGGAATTCATGAAAAATATGTATATGGAGTAGGTTGGCCGAATGGCATGGGCCATGATAGGGTGTTGTGAACTAATTTTACTTAACATTGTATTTGTTGTTATGGTAAGTTCTATAATGTAAAGCAAGGATTTAATGGTTAAGAAGTGAAGTTGTGTTGGTTGTGGTCATGCAAAAGTAGTAGTTGGCCGTGCATGTATATATATGTGTAGGAATCATGTTTTAGTTATTTTATCTAGTGTTTGGTTGTTGTTGTTGTGGATACTATGTTGGAAATGGAGGTGGGATGACTTTAGTGAAATGGTAGTAGTTGGAGACTTGTTTTAAAAAGTTTATGTAAAATTCAACATAATGTTGTTAGTATGGTGTTGTTGACATATGAATTATAATGTTGTTAATGTTCTTATTGGAGTCGGAAAGTCTTGAAGGGAGTAGTATATTGATTAAATTATTGGAATGCACTTTGGGTTGATTATTGAAATTGTAGCATGGTTGTTGATATTGTGTTGATAGCTTGGCCGGGTTGAATTCCCGGGGTTGTCATTGATTGAAATTGGCCAAGTTGAACTTGGTGGGATGGTGTATTTACAGGGGAAGTACTGCCGAAATTTCGGTAGACAAATGGTTACTTTGAATTTCAACTTCTAGGTGCCTAAATTGACACTTGGTAAATGTGACAAAATTGTAGATTTTGGCAAATTTGGAACGGAGATTTGGAGTCGTGGAAGAAGCGGAAAAGGTACGTAAGACTTCCCCCTCCTTTCTTTGGCATATCTTAGATGTATAGGCTTGGTTACGCGCCTCGGGGATCTCCCTAATTCTAGAAATCCACATTGGAAATTGACCACTATTCCTTCAGTAGAATTGAACCAAAAGCTTATGAAAGGTGAAAGGATGGTCTAAACACCTGGAACTTGCACGAATAGGACCCGATTACTCTAAAACCCTCACAAGTAATGCCACGGAGTGTATTATATGTAAATTGTATATGCCGCCTCACTTGACCAAGGTAGGTCCACTATTCCCGGATTCTTCCTTATCGTCCCGCTTACCAAATGATAGGTGTTGTAATTATTTTAAAGAGAACATTTCTATGATGCCAATAACGATGAAATTTATGAAGAAAATATGTTGACGATGAGTGTAATAAGAATGAGTCAACGACTAAGAGTTTCAAGTTGAGAGCTCAAAATGAGTATGAAAGTGTCCAGTTGGTCCATGAATTCAATCTTACTTCTTATTGTGGCTCTACTTTCTAAAATATTCTAAAGGAAATATTATATGAAGTTTATGATCATATGCTACGCTTTACGTTAATGCCACGTTTTATTGATAGTCTCGCCTTATAATACTAGTCCATGTTGTCTATGTATCGTATGTATAAGTATATGTATATGGGGAAGTTGGGAATAAAGGGAAGGCGCTATAGGCGCACAGCCACCTGATCAGTTGGAGTATGATACATGATTTCGTCCCGGACGCGGGATGCCCGGACGCGGGATGTATGGTTAAATGGATCGGAGCCGACGCCTCGGCGATATGATATGCTCTATTATATGTATATATATATATATATATATATGTATATATGAAAAGGAGATATTTTCAAAGAAAGCAAAGCATAATGCATATGGATCGGGCTGCACGTTCCGCAGCAATATAATAGATGCATGGATCGGGCTGCACGTTCCGCAGCAATATAATAGATGTATGGATCGGGCTGCACGTTCCGCAGCACTAAGCATGCATAGTATCTGCCGAAGGGCATTTATATGTACAGGTTGTCTTTCTACCCTATGATATGCTATTCTTTCATGTCATTGTCCTTGTTCTACGTTTTCTGCATATTTGATTCATGTCTTACGTACTCGGTACATTATTTGTACTGACGTCCCTTCTTGCGGACGCTGCGTTTTATGCCGCGCGGCAGTGCTGACAGACGGGTCCGGTCTTTAGAAGCTCCACTAGCGGTTCGTCGGAGTGCTCCGTTGTTCCGGAGCCACCGCTTGTTGGTATTACTTTTGTGTATATATTTGGGCACGAAGACTTAGCCCATTTTGATGCTATATGTATATTGTCTAGAGGCTCGTAGACAAGATATGTACAGACAGATGCTTTGTAGCTGGTCGTCGCCGCCGATGTAAATTAAATTAATACAGTTTACTAGTTCAAGTTTATAATTATGTTATAAAGTGATCATGCAAATGGAAAAAAAAAATTTAGTGCGGTAATTCATACAGCCCACTTAAGAGTAAGAGTATGAAACGAGGCAAGGGGTGCTCGGTACAAGTATCGGGTGCCCGTCGCGGCCCCTAGTTGGGACGTGACAGAAGCCATCCCTTTACTTAGGTTTTGCTTCCATTTCGACCACGCATTATGTGGCAGTCTTTACAAGAATATGCAGAGGTACACAATTTTAGTCCAGAAACACCTTAGTATGGCTTCACTAATCCTTACGTTTTCACTGGGTCGCCTCTCTTATCTCACACCCGGTATCAAAATAGACACTTTGGTCAAACCATAACTATATCCTATTTGTCCTTAGTGCAAATTCTATCTCGGTACCCTAGTTCAACCCATCTTCATTCCTTCCCTTAACGCACCTAAATTATTATCACCATAATGGTATTATTGAATCCAAACTCCTCTCGTTTACTATACTTCCCTTCTGCTATTGACGGCTTTTTCTAGTCTTCCCTTGTGCTTTTCATAAAGCGTAACATTATTAACGAAGAACCTTATTGTCCACATCTCAACCTTTAGTCCCACACAGTTGTATTATTATTATTTTTTTCCACAACATCACTGTAGGTTACTCATTATCGTTCTTTTACCGTATTTTTTTGTAAGCCTCCACCTCCTAATATCACGTCGTTCCAAATCTCCACAAATAAATCCTCGGCACCATCTCAGTTTCTACCCTAATTCTTATCCCTTTTCATGGCTCTTAGATTTTACTAACTCATCCCGATAGGGAACCGTACCAGTAGACGGAGCATCCGCGTCAACTACATTGTGGTATTAATTGTCTCTATCCGGCACTTACATTTCTCGTGTCCGCTTCCCCCCTTTAGGGGTATACTTATATTACTCTCTGATCATATTCGCCTTACGCCTGCATTTTTCTCTCTCGGTCGGACCGCACTTCGTTTCGATGTTCCGATCCCTCTTACTATTCATCTGTTCACTTCCTTTCTCTTTCCGATATCACTATGCGCACCTCCCAGTCTACCCCTATAGCCGAAACGATATCAAATTACCTTATGACATTCATGCCATTCATTTTTCTTTTCACTTGAACTCTGTTGTTCTGTCCGATTAATGCCTCCCGTACACTGTCACGTTGATTACCGGAACACGTTCACCCGCTAACATAGTCATGCACGGAGTATCACACGCTTTCAGTACACATATATAACTGTCAGCATCTCACTCACAAAAGATCCCCCAACCATTACTCAAACTGGCCCTAACTCTTGTGCCGTGAGGCACCTTCCTTTTCTTTACCCGATCTAGTCCGCTCCGGCCTACGTGACCTCTTAAGATTTTCGCCTACTCAGGATATTCTAAATCCCTTTAGACTACTCTAGCTTTCCATTGCTTCTTATGACTAAAGTTGTGGAACTTTCGTAAACTTCCCGTGGGTTACCCATCCTAGAATTTCCTCACTCTAAAGACGCTTAACTTCGGGTCTACGACGAAATACGGTGGTCTAACGTTAACATAATCGCGTTCAGCTGACTACTGGACCCTCGCTACGTAATTTGGAGTAAAATAAAGTCTTGACAGATTTCCGGACGCCCTCGTAACACGATTACCGTTTTGCCCCTCTCTCGATTTTTCCTATTCACTGTCACTTATGGCTATTACCCCTTTTTATCCTCGACCCCCGGGTCCGTTATAACAATAAACACACCTTAGTTACCGTTGCTTATGAATACTAGGTTACTAACCCTCAGGTTTCCATCTACCGCTATTACATAACAATTATATCACAGACACGAACATATAAGAATATAAATTCTAATGAGGATTCATGTACCTGTAGCCGCATCCGGTGGTGCCTCCTGATCCTGCCTCCTCGTCAAAGCAAATACGCGGTTCGAAGGACCGCTGGAACTCGGGGCTCCGCCGCGGCCTCTACCACGGCCTGCCGGTGCCGGCATACTCTGCCCCGTAGGGCGCATAGCTGCTGAAGAGGACGAACCAGCGACCGACCCAGTAGTCTGGACTGTACCACCTGAACCATCCCGATACGGGCAATCCCTCATAACATGGCCGTAACGGCCGCACGTAAAACAAGCGCCCGTGACGCGACGGCACTCCCCCAAATGGCGCCGGCCGCACTGAGGGCACTGAGGCATAGATGGCCTCGTCTGACTCGGACCCCTACTCGACTGTGACCCCGAAGCTCTGGAACTCGGACCGGCTCCCGAATACCCTGTGCTGTCAAACCTCCTACCCGGGAACCGTGGGGGTGCACTCTGCGCCGGCTGGGACGAATACCCCGTATGCTGCTGAGGTTGCCCGCCTCGAAACTCTCCAGAATATCCTGCCGATCTAGCCCTCTTAGGCTGGCCCCTGCCGTAGTCCCTGTCGGGCTGGCGCCCTCTGTGTCGCTCCTCCATGCCCTGGGCATATGCCTGCACTCGTGCAATGTCCATGCCAGGCTGAGAAGCCATCGACATACAGTTGTCAATCTAATAATCATCCAGCCACATAACATATCATCGTTGTACCCTGTCATCCATATCTGCCACAATATGAGGAGCGTATCTGGCTAAGGAATCAAACTCCAGGCTGTACTCTCGGACGCTCCTGCCACGCTGCCTCAAGTGTATAAATCTATGTACCCTGGCTCGTCTGGTCTCTGGGGGTAGAAAATGGGCAAGAAAAGCCTCTGTGAACTCATCCATACCGCCGGGGGAGCACCCTCACCTCTGGACAGCTCCCATGACTCGTACCAATTAGTTGCTATGTCGTGCGCCCCGATACGATGACAACTCCCACCGACTCGCCCTCGAGGCCCCGACAAGCCGCGCGCACGCCGCATCCGTCCGATAAACCCGAGGGTCCTCCTCGGCTTTGACCCGGAACTCCGGCGGATTACAGGTCAAGAAGTAACGAGCCCTCTCACTGTCACGTCTATCCGCCCGGTCATCCCCTACTCCGTGTCTCGCACCGCCCGCTACCAACCTGGTAAGCAACTGGACGGCGTCCCTCATAGCCCTGTCCTCCGCCCCCGGCTGAGGAGCTGGGGGCTCGGGCGCTCGAACCTCAGGGGCGGGCGGTGGAGCCGCCTCCCGTCCCGTGCTCGCCGCCGCTCTCGTGCCCCTCTCGAAGGTGATGGGGTGGCGGGCCGGCCGACCGGGGCACAATCTCCGGCTCGGGCTGAGCATGGGCCCTGGTAACTCTCTCGGGCCCGACTAGTCTCCCCGCAAAGAAGAGACTTGCCCTTCTGGGCAACTGTGGCCTTTCTCGGAGGCATCGCTGAAAACATAACAGTTCATTAGGAGGGAGTCACCCTGATAATACCGCTCTATCGCACGATCTAAGATCAAAAGGAAAGGTAACATCCTAAATGTCCTGTAGCCTCCTGCTTATAGATGTGGTGCACAACACACCGATAAACAGGACTCTACTAGACACGGCCTGTAGACATTCCGAGGACTAACCGCTCTGATACCACTTTTGTCACGACCCAGCCCCGTAGGCCGTGACTAGTGCCTGATCTGGGCACTCGTACCGATCTGTCATTAATGCTTAAGTCATAGCAAATGAAATAGAAACGTATACATACAGAAAGGTACGACACCGCGTACACCTATACATACATATATCATATATGCATGAGAATATACAGAATGCAAACATAACTGAACAACTACCCACACCCACGTTTATGTCTACAAAGCCTCTAACAAGAATAATAACGAATCATATGACGGGACGGGCCCCGCCGTACCCGAACAAATATACACAAATGTAACAAAAGATCGTACCAAAATCAGTCTCCCGGACAAGGAGCTCTTCAAGATGGCCGAACAGGATCCTAAGTCCGACGGCTCACCCAAACGTGTATCGGTACCGCGCGGCATGAAACGCAGCCGAAGAAAGGGGGTCAGTACGAAATATGTACTGAGTATGTAAAGCAGTAAACACAATGACTGAATCATACGGAAATAAAGAGGACAGAAAAGTAGTACAATAACCGGATCTCATAAAACTTACCTTGAACGTAAATCATGCTTTTCAAAATCATTAATGGATTGAGTATCATAATTAAAGAAATCATCGTGAACATATGCATACATAACATTCCCCGGCCCTCTAATGAGGGACGCGGTAAGTAAAATCATCATGTGTGTACATGTAACGTGCCCCGGCCCTCTAGTGAGGGACGCGGTGAAAGGAATCATCATATGCCATCCTGGCCACCTCCCCGTCATCATATCATCATCATATGTATATATTTATATAACATGCCCCGGCCCTCTAGTGAGGACGCGTGAACAATGCAATGGAATTGCACGAATACATGCCTGCCCGGACGCAAGGGAAGAAATAGCAAATGTAGCCTCGCACGAGCGCAGTAGTACGAAACCATATGCAATATAAAACATACAATATTTGCCAAGACTCGAAAGAACAATCCAGACGATAGATCATTTAAAGGAAATCAGACAATAGCCATAGATCATACCTTTCGGAGTTGCGACGAATTATGTCAAAGACAAAACCTTTGGGGTCGTTTATGTCACGACCCAACTCCGTAGGCCGCGACACGTGCCCTAGTTGAGCACTCGTACGTACCTTAACCTAAGTTAGCAAAATATTAAAAATAAACAAAAATAATAATTTAACAAGGACAAGTGGGCATGCCGCACGAAGGCCGATAAGGCCGTCACAAAGCATAGATAAACTCTAAACGTACGCAAATCTCACGAAACATATACAGAACCCACACCTCATGTCTACGTACCTCTCTGAAACAAAACATAATCATATGACGGGACAGTGGCCCCGCCGTACCCGTAATAAGTACGTACATATGCAAAGCAGAGAATTTTATACCAAAATACGGGCTCCGGACAAAGGAGCACTTCAACAATGTACGTGTAGAAAACCTAGGCGAGCGGATCCACAAATCAAACGTCTGTACCTGCGTGGCATGAAACGCAGCCCCGAAGAAAGGGGGGGGTCGGAAAAATGTACCGAATATGTAAAGCGTAGAGATGTAATAAATGAAAACTAAAATCGTAATGTAATGTTCGGAATACAAACGAAATGCATAGGTAATCAAAATGCGTATCGTAAAACATACGTAATGCATGCGTAAAACATATGCAAAAGCCGGCCCCGCTATGGGACTCGGTGAACAAGGCAGGCGCCCTTCTCCCGCGCCAAAACACAAGATACTTCAGAGTAGGAAATATCTCCGAAACAAATCATAACATACCAAGTGGCCACATCAGAACATAATCAGCATAAGCGTACATGGCACATCATACACCACAACCCATGTACGTATATACCTGCCCCCTCACACCGGGGCGCGGCGAACAATGCAGAGAAATACGCTTGAGAACATATCCTGGCCCGGCTCGGGGGGGAAACATTGAGGCATCCACGAGTAGAGTAGTGAGAAACTAAATGCAATAAAAATGACATATATATTTCCGAGACTCAATGAGGCATATCGAATAACGAATCAAATCAATGAAATCGGACCGAGTCATAATATGTACCTTTCGGACATCACGGAGGATTACCTCAAATAAAACTTTCAGAGTCGAAGTACATATCAAAACATTTCATAGGGCTTGATGGAATATTTAAAATGATTTTTGTTTAGTAGTTAAAACATTCTTTGAAAGCCGCTCGAAGACAAATCGTAAATACAAGAGAATAAAATCAAAAATAGTGGGCCCACCTCGGTCAATTGAGGTGGCGGGCGTAAATTACATATGTTAAACTCATAACGTCACTTACAAGGATATTAGGACAATCGAAATGCATTTATACAAGTTTTAGGGGTTTAAACAATTTTTCTAACTATTCGCAAAATATTTGGTTCAATTCGACTGAATGAAAAAGGGGCATCTTTGGACGTGGATTCCGAGGAGTAGAGGTGCCCCCGAGGTCCAAAGTCAAGCCTAATGCATCTAAGACGTGCCAATAGAAGAAATGGGAGAGCTTTACATACCTTTCCTGCTCTTCACGATTGCCAAAAATCAAATCCCGTTTCGTCGAAAATCTGCAAATGGTCATCTTTACCAGCATACTATTCATGCAAGCCGACATTTCAATCTTTGGCTTCTATTTGGCTACCGAAATTTCGGCAAACTTCCCCTATAAATACGACACCCCCGAGATTCAACTCGGCACAAAATGATCAACAACAACCCAACAACAACACCAAGAACATCAATAACCGCAACACAACACAATATAACATAACTAGCCAACCTTTCGACATAATGCAATAATTTCCATTCCGACTTCACATGTTCAACCCAACACCACATACTTACATTCATTATTAACCAAAATCATTACCATGCCATTCGGAAGCATGTCATATCATTTCTACAATATATACACAAGCTATACAAAATATACAACTTTCCACCAAAGTCATAATTTATCCAAATCTTCTAGTTTTTAACATACATATTCATAACATATTTCCATCTTCCAAATTTATCAACAATCATCATAATTCACACCTTAACAACTTAATTATCATAAGGTCATAAAATCATACTTAAACAACATAAGCTTCAACATTCCATTTCAATGCAAACTTACGTCATTTTTCCTTCATTTACATTACAAGATTCACAACAATACAACCAACTTATTAGGCAAAGATAATTCTTTCCATTCCGATTCTCCATACTACACGGCCACACCCTACATTTCCATATTCCATCAAATTCATCCATCTTTCATTTCCAATATAAATTCCATCATAAGCACAACTAAAATACAACATAAAACTCAACATAATTACACTACACATATTCGGCCACATACATACATTCATATTCACCATGCAAACTTCCATATTCTCATAATTTCTACTTATTTCCATATACCACAACACAAACAAACCTTCAAAACATAATTAGAAAAGATGAATTCTTACCTTCCTTTTCAAGTTTCTTCACTTCACCAATTCATCCAAACGACGAAACCAATGGGTTATCTTCCGAAATAATTGCACCACATTGTAGAGGGACCTTGAATTAGCATGAAAACCACAAGAAACGAATTTTGGAATCAAGATTTTGAGGGGTGAAATCTCACCCAATGGCCGAATGCCTTCTTTTTTTTTTTTTTTCTTGTTTTCTTGTTTTTCTCCTTCTTTGTCAAGTCTTGAAAATTCTAGAGAATTATCATGAATTGGTCCCTTTATATTAATTGTTGGTCACATGATTAATCATGTGACGAACTCATTAAACTTAGTCCAAACAAAGGCCATGGCCGGCCACCCTTTAAGTTGGGCTTGGCTTATTTTTTTTTTTTTTTGATTTCCAAGCCCAACTACTTAGTCCATATTTTTGGTGACTCATGAAACCATTTTCCGACATTCCAATTTTGCCCTTAGTCTTTTCCGATATTTCCACATCTACATTTTCCGTAGCCAACTCATGAACCAAACAAAATCAATACATTACAATGTCCTTAACCTTCCTTGATATTTCCACGTCAATATTTCCTTAAACATCCCATGCACACTAAGTAGAATCCCATTAGAACCTTAATTCCTACCATTCCGACTTGTTTCTAATTTTTCCGAATTCGCATAAAATGCGAGGTGTAACATCCTCCCCCCCTTTAGAACATTCGTCCTCGAATGTTCAACTGACCTTATGGGGCTTCATAGCACTTCGGGGAGGTTTCCTCCTTTCCAAACACATACTTGAGCTTGACCAAAGCACTTATAAGAGCCTTCATCTTTTAACTTCCTCTGTCATTCTTCGACATCTCTTTACTAGGACCGTTCGGGGTCTTAAATCGGATATACGGCGAACTAAATCTTCGTCGAGAATCGAAGATCAAACGAACGTCGGACGGGTCATATCCGAGTCGGAAGGAATCGCACCGGCACGAAGCCGGACGTATTCATAGTCGAGGTCGGACGTGCGGTGCGTATGTCGGACGGCTTCCGTAATCGAGGCGGACATCGGACGGACGAGCATATCGGACAAATTCGGATCGGAGTCGAGGTACAAAAATGTATCAAACCGAGTTGTGATCGAATCGAACGTACAGAGGTACATCGATAGAAATATAATTAGATTCGAAGTACCGGGTATAATAGAAGTTTCATCGAGATCGAGCGCGGGAAATTGGATATACGGAATCGCGATCGTGGGTTAAGCTACTTTTACTACTACTTTAGAGACCTACGAAAATTTCCTTGTCACGTTTTACTTCTCGCTTGATTACCAACTTGCTTCTCTCATTCTTACATAATGATTTTTCTACCTCGCCTATCGGCCCTCGAAGATTGTACTTAATCATATTTCTCTCCTTAATTCCTTCAAATACTTTAATTTCCTTACTCTCAATATCTTTACTCAGTTGCTTTTCCAAATATCGTCATGCTAGAACTCTCCCAATCACTATTTGTAACTCAATTGGGGTCAGTCCAGTCCGTAACACTTGTTTCTCACCTTTCACTTCATCCCTATGTTCCGTGTCGTAATACCTTCCGTTAGTTGCAGCCTTTTATCGTTAGTACTCGCCTTTCGACCAACGTAATCACCGGGAAAGTCATACGCATACATATTTATATACACTCATCACCATTCTACTTACAAACATTTCCAATCGCTTTTCGAACTTACCCTAATTCCCAAGCGATATTGCGCTTTCTTTTTTTTTTTTTTTTCCCCATTTAATCTGCTCCAGTCTGCGCGACTTCTGTAAGAGTGCGTACTGCTTCACCTACTTCCTTTTCCTTTAGGTCACCCCAAATTTCCATTTATTTCCTGTATCCTTCCCATTGTTATCTTACTTCTACATTCATACTTGTCGCAATTTTTTTTTCCATATTCTTGTCGCAACCCTACTATCATTTCCTTAAACTGAAGCTTGTCATAATTCATCCCGTGTACTATAGTTATTCTTTGGTCTATCTAACTTCTCATTTATCCCCTTAAATTCCAAGTTTGCAAAATTTTTCAATTACTTCCCAGGGGGTCACCCATCCTAAAATTGCTCCTCCCTCGAGCACGCTTAACTTCGCAACTTAAACGGATTCTAGTCCCTTAATGTCGGTATAATCACGTCCATTTCCACACACGACCTTTATTACATAATACGAGGCTAATCGAAGCCTTACAGATCCCGAGGCATATTCACAACACGTCCTTTCTTGTAAAATTACCATTTTACCCTTCTCGACCTCCGGTGGTCACCTTTGCAAATTCTTATTACTCAAAATCTGTACGCCGCAGATACCCATAATACCGTACGTAATATACAACCTTCACATCCCACTCTAACCATTCAGGACCTTCTGTTTCAGGTAACAGAACAAATATATTCAAACTTACCTGTGTGACCTTTCCCGTCACCACTTACCATCTTCCACCATATGTAAGGCTTGCGCAAGGAATTTTTATTTCCTATGACTTGGCTCTATCGCACGATCTAAGACAGAAAGAAGGTCAACAATTCCTAGATGCCCCGTAGCCTCCCCGTTTATAAATGTGGCGCGCTTCACACCATAAACAAGACTCTACTAGACACGGTCTGTAGACATTCCGAGGACCTAACCGCTCTGATACCACTTTTGTCACGACCCAACTCCGTAGGCCGCGACACGTGCCCTAGTTGAGCACTCGTACGTACCTTAACCTAAGTTAGCAAAATATTAAAAATAAACAAAATAATAATTTAACAAGGACAAGTGGGCATGCCGCACGAAGGCCGATAAGGCCGTCACAAAGCATAGATAAACTCTAAACGTACGCAAATCTCACGAAACATATACGTAACCCACACCACATGTCTACGTACCTCTACGAAACAAAACATAATCATATGACGGGACGGGGGCCCGCCGTACCCGCAATAAATACGTACATATGCAACAGAATTTTATACCAAAATACGGGCTCCGACAAAGGAGCACTTCACCGTGTAGAAAACCTAGGCGAGCGGATCGTCGAACCAAACATCTCTGTACACGCGTGGCACGAAACGCAGCCCCCCGAAGAAAGGGGGTCGCACGGAAAATGTACCGAATATGTAAAGCGAGACCGAAATAAATGAAGCTAAAATCGAATGTAATGTGCGGAATACAAACGAAATGCATAGGTAATCAAAATGCGTATCAGAAAACATACGTAATGCATGCAGAAAACATATGCAAAAGCCGGCCCCGCTATGGGAATTGGTGAACAGAGCAGAGGCGCCCCCTTCTCCGGCGCCATAACACAGCATACTTCAGAGTAGGAAATATTTCCGAAACAAATCATAACATACCAAGTGGCCACATCAGAACATAATCAGCATAAGCGTACATGGCACATCATACACCACAACCCATGTACGTATATACCTGCCCCCTCACACCGGGGCGCGGCGAACAATGCAGAGAAATACGCTTGAGAACATATCCTGGCCCGGGCTCAGTGGGGGAAACATTGAGGCATCCACGAGTAGAGTAGTGAGAAACTAAATGCAATAAAAATGACATATATATTTCCAGAGACTCAATGAGGCATATCGAATAACGAATCAAATCAATGAAATCGGACTGAGTCATAATATGTACCTTTCGGACATCACGGCGGATTACCTCAAATAAAACTTTCAGAGTCGAAGTACATATCAAAACATTTCATAGGGCTTGATGGAATATTTAAAATGATTTTTGTTTAGTAGTTAAAACATTCTTTGAAAGCCGCTCGAAGACAAATCGTAAATACAAGAGAATAAAATCAAAAATAGTGGGCCCACCTCGGTCAATTGAGGTGGCGGGCGTAAATTACATATGTTAAACTCATAACGTCACTTACAAGGATATTAGGACAATCGAAATGCATTTATACAAGTTTTAGGGGTTTAAACAATTTTTCTAACTATTCGCAAAATATTTGGTTCAATTCGACTGAATGAAAAAGGGGCATCTTTGGACGTGGATTCCGAGGAGTAGAGGTGCCCCGAGGTCCAAAGTCAAGCCTAATGCATCTAAGACGTGCCAATAGAAGAAATGGGAGAGCTTTACATACCTTTCCTGCTCTTCACGATTGCCAAAAATCAAATCCCGTTTCGTCGAAAATCTGCAAATGGTCATCTTTACCAGTTACTATTCATGCAAGCTGACATTTCAATCTTTGGCTTCTATTTGGCTACCGAAATTTCGGCAGCACTTCCCCTATAAATACGACACCCCCGAGATTCAACTCGGCTCAAAATGATCAACAACAACCCAACAACAACACCAAGAACATCAATAACCGCAACACAACACAATATAACATAATTAGCCAACCTTTCGACATAATGCAATAATTTCCATTCCGACTTCACATGTTCAACCCAACACCCTCATACTTACATTCATTATTAACCAAAATCATTACCATGCCATTCGGAAGCATGTCATATCATTTCTACAATATATACACAAGCTATACAAAATATACAACTTTCCACCAAAGTCATAATTTATCCAAATCTTCTAGTTTTTAACATACATATTCATAACATATTTCCATCTTCCAAATTTATCAACAATCATCATAATTCACACCTTAACAACTTAATTATCATAAGGTCATAAAATCATACTTAAACAACATAAGCTTCAACATTCCATTTCAATGCAAACTTACGTCATTTTTCCTTCATTTACATTACAAGATTCACAACAATACAACCAACTTATTAGGCAAAGATAATTCACTTCCATTCCGATTCTCCATACTACACGGCCACACCCTACATTTCCATATTCCATCAAATTCATCCATCTTTCATTTCCAATATAAATTCCATCATAAGCACAACTAAAATACAACATAAAACTCAACATAATTACACTACACATATTCGGCCACATACATACATTCATATTCACCATGCAAACTTCCATATTCTCATAATTTCTACTTATTTCCATATACCACAACACAAACAAACCTTCAAAACATAATTAGAAAAGATGAATTCTTACCTTCCTTTTCAAGTTTCTTCACTTCACCAATTCATCCAAACGACGAAACCAACGGGTTATCTTCCGAAATAATTGCACCACGTTGTAGAGGGACCTTGAATTAGCATGAAAACCACAAGAAACGAATTTTGGAATCAAGATTTTGAGGGGTGAAATCTCACCCATGGCAGCCGAATGCCTTTTTTTTTTTTTCTTGTTTTCTTGTTTTTCTCCTTCTTTGTCAAGTCTTGAAAATTCTAGAGAATTATCATGAATTGGTCCCTTTATATTAACTTGTTGGTCACATGATTAATCATGTGACCAACTCATTAAACTTAGTCCAAACAAAGGCCATGGCCGGCCACCCTTTGGGTTGGGCTTGGCTTATTTTATTTTTTTCCATTTCCAAGCCCAACTACTTAGTCCATATTTTTGGTGACTCATGAAACCATTTTTCGACATTCCAATTTTGCCCTTAGTCTTTTCCGATATTTCCACATCTACATTTTCCGTAGCCAACTCATGAACCAAACAAAATCAATACATTACAATGTCCTTAACCTTCCTTGATATTTCCGCGTCAATATTTCCTTAAACATCCAATGCACACTAAGTAGAATCCCATTAGAACCTTAATTCCTACCATTCCGACTTGTTTCAAATTTTTCCGAATTCGCATAAAATGCGAGGTGTAACAGTTTATACATGGCAAATATATCATAGAACTCAATGGAATAGTCAAGACAATAACTTTTTAATAATCGGAAATTAATCAAAAGTCATACTTGCATAACACTCAAAATCGGTCAATTAAGTTAACGTGGAAAATTCTCGGAAATTGGGGGCCCACCTCGGGTCAAGTCGAGGTGACATACGTAAAATTACGAACATTAGGCTTTATGGAGCCACTTATGAAGGTCTCAGGGTAATTCGATTCCACTTGTGAGAGTTATAGATGTTTACGCTATTTTTCCAACAAAACATAAAGTATTTAATTCAATTCCATTGAATGAAAAAGGGCCAAATCTAAGCTCGGATTCCTAGGAGTAAAGTTGTCCACGAGGCTCGTATCAAAACCAATTATGCCTAGGACATGCCAAGAGAACAAAAGGTGAAGCTTTACATACCTTATTTGCCGTTTACGCTTGTCCAATTTCAAATCTCGTTTCCTCCAAAATCTATAATTGGTCACATTTACCAAATATTAATCATAAAGCTTTAAGAATTCAATCTCAATCAATATTTGTCTACGGAAATTTGGGCAGCATCTCCCCTATACACACAACATCCCCGAGATTCAACTCGGCCCAAATATCAACAACCAAACCAACAACAATACCAATAACATCAACAATTTAATTGAAACGCATTTTAACATATATTGTCTACCTTTCTACATAACACATCAACTTCCAATCCAACTTCACACTTTCAAATCAATATCATTATTCTCATATTCATTTACTAATCAAGATCACTCCAACACAATCCGAAATCATTTCATATCATTTTACAAAACATTCACAAAATATACAAAATATACAAATTCTCCACCAAGACCATAATTCATCCGAAACTTCTAATCTTCAACATACATATTCATAACATATTTCCATATTCCATTTCATCAATAACAATAATCATATTTTCACCTTAACCACTTCGTTTCCATAATATCATAAAATCATACTAATATGTCATAATCTTCTACATTCCATTTCAATGCCAACCTAAACCATTTTTCCTTCCTTTACACTATAAGGATCACAACAACACAACTAACATATTAAACAAAATTAATTCATTCCCATTCCCTCATAGAGTACCACACGGCCAACACCACATTACCAACCTCAACTAAATTCATTCAACTTTCATTTTTCAATATAAAGTCCATCACCACTACCACTAGAACATAACATAAAATTCAACTCATCATATGTATACAACAATATACATATACGGCCACCTATATATATATACACCCACCTTGCAAACTTCCATATTTCCATAGTTTCTACTCATTGCTATATACTACAACACAAACAAACCTTCATAACATCATAAAAACATAAAATTCTTACCTTTTCTCCAACCTTCCACTTGCCGCAAACGTGGTTTTCTCGCTAAACTAATTGTACCACGTCGAAGAGCATCCCGAACTCATTAAGAATTCAAGAAGAAGAAGATTTTAAGATCAAAGTTGAAGGCTAGAAATTTTTTTTCTTTTCTTTTCTTGTTGGCTGAATAGGCCCTTGGTTTTTCTCTTCTTTGTATTTTGTTTTTCTCTTCTTTGTTTCATGAATCTTCTAAAGGATAAGTGATCCCTTTATAAGTAATTTAGCACATGAAAAATATTAAATTTTCTTTGGTGGGCTTGGCCATGTGGCCGGCCACCCCATGCATTTGGGCCTTAAATTTTCATCATTTTGTTTTAGCCCAATGACTTATTGGTCACATTTTAGAATTCCCGAAACTAATCTCCAAAATTCTCATTTTGCCCTTAGCCTTCCTCGATACTTCCACATTAATATTCTTCCATAAACAACTCATGTGCTACATAAAATCAATCATTACCTTATTTCTTACAAACCTAAATTATTTCCAATTTTCCCGAACACGCGAAAATACGGGATATAACAGAAATGCTGTCCAAATTTTTGTAAATAAAGTGCGAGCTTAAAATGGGATTCCGAGGTGCCTATGACTAATGTTTGGTGTTTAATGACGTGTTGTAGATTTTGAGAAGCCGAGACTTGAGTTTGGATTAGCTTAGGAAGCAATCAAGGTATGTAAAGCTTACCTTTCCTTCTTTTGGCATGTCTTAGATGTGGTTAAGCTATGATACGTTACGAGCCTTGGGAGGACCATGTCTAGAATTGGACGTACTTTATATAAGTTATACAAGGACAGTGATGCCATCTGTAAGTATTGGTATGTTAAGAATAAGACTAAGTAAGTATTCGATTAGAAGAGCGAAGGCGTAGCACGGACAACGCAGTTGTGATGTTTCGAGTACGTTACAGAAAAGTGTAACGATAGTTTAAGCCAAATACTAAATAGAATGAGTGCCGAGGACGGACGAGGCATGGCTATGGTTGGATTAAGGATCTAGTTCGATACCGGAAGTAAGATAAGAGAAGGGAAGACAGGGCAGGACATAAGGACTAGTAAAGCGACGTTGAGGCATCCCTTGGGCCAATCCGAATATCTTCGTATATTCTTGCGGAGAGTGCAACGTAATGTGTGACAGGAGAGTGAAGAGCGAGAAAGACCTTCGAGCTAAAGGTATAAAAAGGGTGTCAGCAAAGATAATGAATCCAAAAGGACACTTTGAATGACAGTGACAGTTGTAGTAAGAAAGAACAGCGAATAGCAGTTTGGGAAAAGTTTGAAGGAAATAAAGAGTCCACCGGATGTTAAAAGAAGGCTTATAGGCCACTAAGTAGTCTAAGCATGAGAGCATATGCTATGAAATTATATGAATCATCAACGCGAAGCCATATCCAACTATGCTTATAAAAAAAATAAAAAATAAAAAAGTTTGCACTAGAAAGCTGACAAGGAAGAGGGGCTGTCGAAAGGACCGCTAATATAAGGGAATCGGAGATATGAACATTTGTGTTGTGAGATAATCGTAAGGGAATAAGAATTTTCGTGGCCCTATGCTTTGCAGTTGTATGGCAAAAGTTGAAGGGTAGTAACCAAAGTGCAAGGAACGGGAACCTGAATTGATAGGCTACAGACAATCACCGCAGTGCATGACCAAGAGCAACCCTTGTGCGAGGAATAAAGGATTAATTATAGAACGGAATAAGTATGGGTATAGAAAGTAAAGGTAGCATGCGAGGTACACAAGCTTAAGGGGTAGCCGTATTATGAGAAAGGAAAGATGTGCTTCCTACGGATACCCTATACTAAGACGGAACAAGTAAAGTACATCAAGGAATAAGCTGGAAAGGAGAAATGTGGCTGTGAGTTACAAGTCCACCACAGGACGATAAGCGATAAAGTAAGGTTATCACCAATAACAAGTAAAGGTATGATTATAACTGTCTTTGCAATCAATGCTGAGTACAACACAAGAATAAAAGAGTATGA
>NW_026714781.1:0-22412 GCF_029784015.1 Lycium ferocissimum | reverse complement strand
TTTTTAACCCTAATAACACACTTAGGTCGCATGAAATAAATCGAAGGTCACACGTCTCGACTTCGTAACCCGAATGGTCTTAACCCTAACTTTTCGCAAGAACCCGAATCGTCCCGTCGTTCAAAATACGGGATGTAACAAACATGATGATGATGATTTTAATTGAGAAATTCCAAACCTTATGGTTTTAATGCTTATATGAGATTATTGAGCTTATTTCATGATTTTCTAGATTTTATTTATTTTTGTTGATCTCACGTTATAATAATTGTTCCTTCAAGGTGAGATATAGCGATGATGATTGTTTCATAATATAAATCGTAGGTTACCGACCTTACGTCACTCTTGAGAAAGTCGTAGCTTTTATTTGGGCTCATACATGCTACTTATGTTATATATGTATATGATATATATATATATATATATATATATATATATATATATATATATATATATATATATATATATATATATATATATATATATATATATATGTATGTGATATGGGGAAAGGTGAGGCGTTATATACGCATAACCACCTGATCAGTTGGTATACTATGATATCGTCCCGAACGCAGGATATATGGGTAAATGGATCGGGCTGCACGCTCCGCAGCAATATAATATATATATGGATTGGGCTGCACGTTCCGCAGCAATATAATATATTTATAGATCGGGCTATACGTTTCGCAGCACTATTATGTTATATATGTATATGAGAAATATTTTCTTCTGAAAGCTAAGCATGCATGGTTTTCGCCTTATGAGGCAATCAGATGTACAGGTTATCTTTATCTCATGTTATGTTTAGTATCTCATGTTATGTTTAGCTAAGCACCTACTCGGTATACTATTCGTACTAACGTCCCTTCTTGTGGACACTGCGCTCATGCCCGCAGGTAGGTAGGGAGATGGATTAGATCAGTAGGTGCTTTATCAATGGATTCTTGTGGAGCACTCCACTTACTTTCAAGTCATAGCCATTTGATATTAGTCGTTATGGTCGCATGTATTCTATGTAGAGGCTCGTAGACATGTGTGTATAGTTAGACATTTCATAACGCTACCGGTTCATATCGTTGTATAACGTTTTAGTAGCCTTGTCGGCTGGTGACGATGGGTATAATTGTTGAAGACTATATAGAGATGTGCCCTTATGTTGTGATATATGTCCTTGCAGATTATGATATCCATGATCTATCTTTATGGCCCACCCAGAAATGATTATAAGACATATGTTCAGAGGTGCTCGGTGGGTTAGCTCCGGGTGCCCGTCATGGCCCTTTAGTTGGGTCGTGACAGTATGTGTGACACCGAACCTCTATGGTCGGGTATGGTACTACTATATATGTATGTGTATGGAATGGAAGGTTTTCGTTAGAGAAAGGGTAAGTAATTATGATGAACATCGCTAGAGGTCTAAATGGCCCTCTTACCTCATGGATTTTCTATCTAATGTTATCTTTCATATCTTTTTCATGTTATTGCTTTTGCCTTACATACTCAGTACATTATTCGTACTGATGTCCTGTTTATTTGTGGACGCTGCGTCATGCCCGCAAGTGGACAGGGAGATAGACTTGATCCTTAGGTTGTTTATCCAGAGATGATTTGGAGGAGCTCCACTTGATTCGGAGCCGCTGATATTGGTAATATTCTTTTGTGTATATATATATATATATATATGGGCATGGCGAGGCCGTATCCCATCTATATGAAGTTACATATTCTTCTTATAGGCTCGTAGACAGTGATGTATAGTTAGACGTCTTTTGGCCTTGTTGGCTTATGTTTTTATGTGTATCATTTTGTTAGCCTCGTTGGCTTGTGTATATGTATATGGGCATAGTTGTTGATGTCGATATGAAAGTGCCTTAGCCTATTAGAGATGGTATTATTGTTGCATATAGATTGTTGGTAGGTCATGCGGCTCATCTAAATATGATTGTGGAAGTATGAGGAGAGGTACCCGGTGGGGTAGCTTCGGGTGCCCGTCATGGCCCTCCGGTTAGGTCGTGACAAAGTGCTGCCAAATTTTTCGTAAATCGAACTCTTCAAGACTATAGGATTTTTATAAGTTGAATCTACGAAATTGACTAAAGAAAGTATTTGTCGATATAGTTTTCGGGACAAAGGGACGAGCGGTGAAATAAGGGAGCAAGTCGGGATTAGCAAGGCAGCAGAGACAGATGATGTAACGCTTAGTCAAGTTCTCATTTCCTTGGCACGAGTCTTGGAGCTATTTAGTATGCATGCTCCTCAATTCGAACCGTCCGATGTTTTATAAAGAAAGGATACGGTTTTATAAGAAATCTGGATTTTGAGAAAAAGCCATGTTTTATTAGATTTACCGATTTTATGGAAAAGTATATTTTATACGATTTTCTCTAAAAGAGCTTATTGATTATGACTAAAAGTCCGTTAGTGCGCATTCCTTGACCTTTGTTAAATTCCACAAAATGTCACGTATAATCCTTATGCTTGTTTATTGATATCATAACTATTATTGATTGTTCTTTGGCCTTGATATACATTCCATAACGAATTCGGAGGTCACGACCTTACGTCACTCCGAAAGGCCCATGTCTATTTCTTGAACTCTGCATGCATTTATATATATACTCTATATGCACTATTTTACTTACTGAGCCACGCTATAGTCGGCCGGATATGACACGTAGATGTGCAACCACTAATCAGTTGGGTATGTTTACCGAGTCCCGAAAAGGGTCGGGTACGTTATGATGATGATGGTGATGATATGAAGTTTCCCCGGACACGGGATGCCCCGAACGTGGGAGAATATGATGATGATGATGCTTATTTACCGAGTCCCACAAGGGCCGAGTACATTATATATATATATATACACACACACTATATTGCATATGAAAAATGGTTTTATGATGCATTACATATTAGCTGCTTTCAAATAATGTCCTTCTTTTTTCATCTCTTATGGTTATTTCTTGTTTCATTACTGTATTTCATCCTGCCTTACATACTCAGTACATATTTTTTGTACTGACTGTTCCATTTTGGGACCTGCATGTTATAGCCCGTATATTGTACGTTTGGAAAGTTCGAGGTCGTCGTGGGAAGTTAAGGGCGAGACCATTCTCAAAAATTATTTTAATGGATGAGTTGTTATAAATATTATTTACGACTATTATAAGTATGGAAATATTGTGAAAGGTTAAGGGCAAAGAGAGAAATTCGCAAAATGGGCCGTGGAAATAATGTGAAAGCTAAGGGTAAAATGGTAATATTAAGAAAAGTCGAGGGCAAAAACGGGAATTTCACAAAAAGAGTTCTTTGAAGGTTCCAAGAAGGCCATATTGGCCCAAAAAAAGAAGAGGAAGGAAAACTAAATAAATGAATAAGATGACAAAATAAGTCATCTTTGGTGGAATTCCAAGAAAATTCTAGAAAAATAAAGAAAGGGCTATGTGCTAAAATTTTCCTAATCGAGGTTATTTGGTATTCTAGTTGTCACACCCTAACCTTATTAGGTGATGGGCACTCGACCCCACATCCGGAGCGAGCGAACCTACGTACTCTTATTACGCACATAAGTTTTTTTTTTTTTTCAAATCTCTCGAACCGAATAATCCCGAAATGCATAACGAAGCTTGTAAAGTTGACAAAATCCGTAATTATACAAGATTTACTACATAACACAAATCAACATGTCGTTTAAGCCGCGGGCAAAGCCGACATATCATACCCACGACGCTGTCCGCAAAGTCTCTAACACAAATCCGTAAATCATAATGACAAACTCGACTCGGCGGTACTCCGGGAAAACGGAGCTTTGCCATCTCCGCCGGAACATCTTCTATAGTAACTTCGCCGTCCGGGTGTACCTGCGTGGCATGAAACGCAGCCCCCGAAGAAAGGGGGTCAGTACGGAAAATGTACTGAGTACGTAAGGCATGCAATGCAGAGAAACAAACTATAACTGAAATGCACGTAACTATCGTGTGCATACGTTACTCGTAATCATAGATGCGTTTACCTTTCGTACACAATTCATACATACCTATTTCATATGCCAAAAAGTGTACGTAAAATAAATGGGTTAACCAGAGTACCAAATGCTTATTTTGCGCTCTCGTATCGTATGTCCGAAGAGGTGCGAAAATACGAACGCACGGTGATGTCACACGTCGACGGAAAGTACAGAACATACGTAATATTCGATAAAGTCATATATCGGACGGAATGCCGAACATACGGAATATTCGTATTGTATCATATAACGGACAAACTACCGAACATACGAACGTTCGTACACCGACATATACATCGGACGTAGATACGTAACTACGTAACGCTCGTATGACATTGTATACCGCATATGCATAAAACGTGTCCCGCCCTCCGATAAGGGACTCGGTGAATAGGATCACACATATAGCGCACTCATATGTCATATATGCAAATAACGTGTCCCCGCCCTTTGTTAAGGGACTCGGTAATGTAGAATCATGCGCATCGTAATCCCGTGTCAAATATACATAACGTGTCCCGCCCCCATCGCGGGTCTCGGTGGATAATATCAAATGCCATCCCGGCCGCCATCCCCGTATCATCATAAACACAAGCAGATAACGTGTCCCGCCCGCAAGTACGAGGGACTCGGTGAATAATGCAGAAGAGCACGATAACATGTCCCGGCCCGGACTCGCTGGAATCGAATCATACCGTAGAACGAGCACGAACACAACATGCCCCGGCCCGGACTCGGTGAAAGATACATTAAGCTACGCACGAGCAGTAGTCGTGAGAAACCATATGCACATAAATCCGTACCAAATGAATACGTACACTTACCGACATTCGAGGCTCGAAATTGAGTTTCGGGTTTTTCCGAATTGGTATCGAAAGCTATGGGCGAGCGTTTGAAATACGGAAACCTCTTCGGGTCGTTTAAGCGATCCGAGATCATACACAAGGACATTAAGGTCAGAGAGCATATTCGTATTAGAATACTCGCATCGATGACTCATATCCAAATACGTATAGCGAAATACTTATCTCGTACGTTCATACCGAGTACTCATATCGGAATTATCATATCGAACGCTTATACCGTAATACTTAGATCGGGATACTTATGTCGAACATATACATATCGTAACATTTATTCTCAAATACTTATATCGTAACACTTGTATTAGAATATTTCCATCGGAATGTTTATATCAAATATTCAAGTCGATCATTCGTACCGAAGCATTTATGCCGGAATAGCGAACCGAATACTCATATCCGAGTTACCAAATACTTATAACAAACTCGGAACATTAGCCAAAAGTTTCCATTAATCATCGTACGTAAATAAGGCTAATAGAACAATATACAAAGGTCTCGGGGTTGTGGCCCACCTCGGTCACATGAGGTGGCGTACCCAATTTATGTATTTTACACTTCATAATATCATTCGTAATAGTTTTAAGATAGTCGGTCTCATTTGTTCAAGTTCTAGGTGTTTAGACATCTTTTCCAACCATTAGCAACATAAGTGATTCAATTCTACCGAAAGAAAAAGGGCAATTTTGACGTGGATTCGAAGAGTAGAGTTGTCCCCGAGGTCCAAATTCAAGCCTAGTATATCTAGACATGCCAAGAGAAAGAAAGGGTAAGCCTTACATACCTGTTCCGCTTCTTAAGCTTTTCCAAATTCGAATTCCGTTTTTCTCCAAAATCTACAAATGGTCATGTTTACCAAATGTTAATCACAAAGCTTTAAGAATTCAATCTTAATCTTTCAAATAAATCCACTTATATTCTCGCCGGAACTTTGGCGCATTTCCCCGTAAATGCACCATCCCGAGATTCTATCTCGGCCAACAATACCACATAAAATCCGAGAATAGAACTCGCCAACAAATCAACAACGACAATACCAACAATTATTCCAACAATACTTACAATATTCATAATGATCCCATACCACCCGAATCCTCCAACTTCAACAAACAATATCACTAACACATTTTTATCCTCCAAATTCATAAACTTCCTCAACAATACACACATTAGCAACATTATGCTCATAAATAGAGAGACGACACTAACATTATATTCGCTTCCAAATCAGCCCATAACAATTCCAACATCAATTTAAGCCATCAAATTCTCACTTGCATCATAAAATACATATCAACAACAATTAAATTATTACATAAAACTTGATTCATATTTCATACCACACATACACACATTCGGCCACCTTCCAACACCCACCAATTCAACCAAAATCACCAAACTTCCATTTCCAATATAAATTCCATAACAACAACAACTAAAATGCTACATAAAAATTAACTAATCTTGCCTCCACAACACATGCATACACACGGCTATACCATGCAAACCTCCCATATTTTCATGAATTCTATCCATTCCTTCATACTACAATATAAACAAGCTTTCATAACATCATAAAAAGAGATAAAATCTTGCCTTTTCCTTCAACTTCCTCACTTGAATTGAATACGGAAACGACGAAACGGATGACTTATCTTCCGAAATAATTATGCCACGTAGAGGACCCTCGAATTAGTGGGAATACATGAAGAAAATAATTTTTGGGACAAGATTTCCCATAGCTTATTTTTCTTCACCATGGCCGAATAGGCCTATGGTTTCTCCCTCCTTCTTTCTCTTTTTTTTTTTTTTTTTTTGCTTTGTCTTCACTAAAAAGATGAACAATATATATATACACATCCATATTGCATGCATGTGAAACATGCCCCTCTCTCTAGATTTTTCTTTCTTTTCCTTTTCATTTTTCTAGAGTTTTCTTTCTTTTATTCTATTATTTTTTAAAAGATGACTTATTATTTTAGTCATCCTTTTTCCATTCTTTTTCTTCACATGGCCAATATGGCCCCTTTTGGAATTTTCTTGAATTCCCGTGAAATGACCATTTTGCCCCTAGCCTTTTTAAATATTTCCATGAACCATTTTGCGAATTTTCTTTTTTCGCCCTCAACCTCTCACAATATTCCCATACTAATAATAGTCATAAATTATATTTATAACAACTCGTACATCAAAATGATTTTTGAAAATGATCTCGTCCTTAACTTCCCACGACGACTTCGAAATATCCAAACGTACAAAGTACGGGCTATAACACTAGTTGTCGTCGTTATGAATTATGTGACGAAGAATGAAGGTTGTTGTTAAAGTGAGCGTTCATGAAGGATGGTAAAATGAATGGTCGTTGTTGAATTGAAAGGTTTCGGATAAAGTGGCATGTTGATTGAGTGTTGGAATATTATGTGAATTGAATTGAACATTGAAGTGTTGCTAGAATAATTGTTGATATTGTTGGCCGGGTTGAATTCCCGGATTGTTGCTGATGATTTGGGCCGAGTAAGACTCTCGGGGATGGTGTATTTACGGGGAGATCTTGAAATTTCGAGATCATAACCGAATTTATTTGAAAAATCAAGACAAGTGTGCTTAGTGATGAATCTAATAGTTGCATCAAATTTTCTTGAATGTAGACTAACAAGTTGGACGGATAAGCGTAGCTAATAAGGCGCGCGCATGTATGTTAAGGCTATGCCCTTTTCTTTTCCATGGCATGATTCATACGTGAGACGTGTTAAAAACTTCCATAACGTTCTCATTTTCAAACGTTAGAAGTAATGGTTCTAAGGCATGATTTCCTTCTTAAAAGTTTGTAAATGTTTTCCAAAATATTCATTTTTCTCCAAAAACTAAGTTTGATGATTTGAAAGCTTTTATGACTAAAACGACGAACATGATTTTATGATGACAAGGATGATGCCGAATATGAGAAAATGTTTATGACGAATACGTCAAGGATATTTTCTTACCATGAACATGACGATATGGAATGTTAAGCTATTTCTTGGATAATGACTATTTTTTTAAAAGGTTCCAAAGTATATGAAACGATATGTTATGATCACGTTTTTATGTTTCTAGTGAAGTTACTCTTAATCGATAGTCTCGCCTTATCATTGTCTAGTTCTTCTGAGGTGAAAGGAAAGTGCCCATGGTTATTCCATAACATCATCGGAGGTTACCGACCTTACGTCACTCCGATAGAGCTGTAATTTTCACTTGGGCTCTCATGCATGCTTTATATTTGCATATGATTTATTTTACGACACCGTGCCGTCCAACGAGCGGCGAGCACACCTTACCGCAAAGTGGGCGGTCTACACCCCGACGCGGGAGGCACCGGCCGCGGGCTTATGGCACCGTTCCTATATGGACGGGCGTAGCACACCGATCCTACGTGGTCGGGCGCTTTATTCTGAGATATTTACATGTTTTTTTTTTTAAGCTAGCGTACACGGCATCCGCCCGGGGGCACTGAGATGACGGTGCTACGCTTTATTCCGTGTTCTGCCGTAAAAGCGTTACACCGTACCTATATGGTCGGGCGGTAGTCCACCGCACCTATACGGTCGGGCGATACACACGCACCTACACGGTCGAGCGCTTTACGATAGTATTCATATAGCACTCCAAAGGTAAAGTTAACTTGCACAATATCTATCGGGGGTAGACAAACAAAGTTACGGTTATATCACTCTCCTATGTCATATTTTATGTTCTCTATTATGATTTCGTGATATTACTCGTGCCTTACATACTCAGTACATTGCTGCGTGCGACGCCCCTTGCGGGCGGCCCCCCGTTTCGTGCGCGCGGGTGCACATTCACAAGTAGAAGCCATCATAGAAGATGACCCGGCGGTGTTGGCGAGCTGCGTTTGCCCCGAGGGAGTTGCCGAGTCGGCGTACATGTGCTATGATTTCTGATCACAGAGGAGACTTTGCGCAGTCGTGGGTCCTAGAGAGTGTCGGTTTTGAAAAATAGCCCCCGCTGGACCGATATGTTTTGTTATACATTATGTTATGTAGCCCTTACGCTTGTCGTGTTTAATTTGAGAAACGACAAAAAGATTTTGAGGATTTTACTATGTATTTTACTTTCATTTGATTTAAGAATCCAAAGAAAATATGTGAGTAATAAGAGTCCGCGGGTTCGCTCGGCTCCGAATACGGGTCGGTGCCCATCACACCCAGTACGACGGGTGTGACACCGCATCACGGACAAGCGATCAAGACGCGCGTGATAGAAGCATCGCCGCGAGTCAGTGTTGGTGCTATTCATCCGGACTTGCCCGTTTTGGCATATGATTATGACTCGATGTTACCGTATATGTTTTTGGATACACGGCGGACGTGTAGTCCCGACCTTTTATAAGGATGATAAGCTACTTTAGAGGCTCGAGGCCCCCGTGTAGTGTAAGTTGGTGTTGGTCGTGAGAATTATGTTCGTTAAATAGGCCTACCGACATTATTTAGTGGCGTCTCGTCGGCAAGCTTTCACCGTGATTACGTGCATATGTAGTGATTTTGTCTACCGTTCGCCTGGGGTTTCCTAATGTGGTGGTGCCGCTAAGGCTTTATGCTGCTGTTGGTCTCCCAAGTCTATTATGATTATGTTATCTAGTCTGTTAGCCCACCCGCATTACGCGTGTCGTTGGGTGCCTTGTCACGCTCCCGGGGGCCGACAAAGGATATCGAGCGAGTCGTCCTGGTGCGGCCGACAGCCGTGTTCGGGGGACCCCGCGGGCCGCATGAAGTGCACCATACTTATAAACAGGAGGCTGTAGAGCATTTAGGAATATTTCCTCTTCTTCTTGATCTAGATCATGCATTAGAGCCTACACGTAGGTATTCACTTTCGAGCTCACCCACATTTATACCGTGCCTACGCGATGGCAGTCCGGCTTCGAAGAACAGGGAGTAAGAGGGGACCGCCCCCGAGGGTGGGATACAGACTGCCACCACCGCTCGCATCAAAGAGCACAGATGAGGGGAGACAGAGTGCTGCCTTCTATGGAGTCGTACCCTCCGAGTTTATTCCGCAGAAGGCCTCTCGGCGCTACGACATCTACGAGTCGACCTTCGAGATCGGTCCGTAGCCGTACCCTTCGAGCATCCGACTCCGATAGAGGCGGACCCATCTGAGGGTTCCTATGAGATCCTGATAGAGCCCGAGGAGATGCCGCAGGGAGCAGTGAGGAGTACTCGTGATGACGGGGGCAGCTGCAGAAAAGACGCATTAAATGCTATTAACAAGGCTGGAACCCTAGTCACTAAGGAGGGCAATACCTCTCACATCAAGCCCCGTTAGAACCCTATGGTTCAAAGACATGCGAGGGCAGCTATAAATATGAGTGTTACCGATCTCGAAGCCCTGCCTTAAGCATATGTGAACCGCAGGTCCTCATAGGTCGCGATGTGATACGTTTTCGAGGCTGAGGAAGAGGATAGACCAACAGGAGAGGCAGCAGCGGTACAGAGGCCATGGCAGCTCTACTTCGAGAGGTATCTCACTGCAGAAGCCTCAGGTAGATCCGCGTAGGCGGTCGACAAAAATTCACACCCTATTGATATCATGTCTGTTATATATGTGCACAAGTTAGTTTGATTATCTATAGTATGGTGTATGAAAAAAATCGAAGGAATTGGTTCCTAAAAAGTGATTAAGGCTCAGAGACGAGAACTCGTGATGGCGAGTATTAAGTGAACAAGGATTGGCCTAGTCGCGTCACCCTATTTCACCCCTTCTTAATGACATATAATCGTAGAATTTGCCCATAGTTCTAATCAAACCCCAAGTTAACAGAATAAAACGGGAAAACACTTAGCTATCGACACACACATGTAGTATTCACCTTCGTGCTGAGAAATTAGCAAAATGAATCGCGCTGAGACAAGTAAGAAGGACGGTGGGAAGATACGTACACGAAACTACCCTCAGACAACATGTAAACCAAATGGAAAGTCGCATACCCAGTAGTCAAAGACGAATGAAGACAACTAAGAGCTAGGGCACAGAGGGTATATTGAGCAAGAATATGAGAGACCGTGAGACGAAAGAGCTAATAGATAAGCTGAATAAGCATCAAGGATAAATGAGCATAAAAGAAAGTATAGAGAGGGTAAAAACGAAAAGGACCGAAATGTATCAAGGACAATAATCCCGAATAATAAAGCGGTCGAAAGAAATGAAAGCGTAACCACAATAAGGAAGCATAGTGCAGATAAGTATAATACGAGGTCAACACTAGAAGTCACGAGGCAACCACGACATCCGACTTCAAAGGAAAAGCACTAGCTACGAGAGTGAAGCAAGTAAGACTAACGTCATGTATACACAAATGTAAGTACATTCACCCTATCGGGAGACCTCGGATTCCGGGATTTGCACTCGCTGTGCGCAGGGAACATTATTAAGAATTGGGAGAAGACTCGAGGAACAAACGACATATTCAAATCAATAAGGCGTATTGAGTGTAGACAACATTAAGTAAAGCGAAGATCATGTAGTGTGCATGCATTTGTCTTAGTAAACGCCTGCAAAATGTACACAACGAGGTGTAAGGATACGAGGATCTTAACACCTTAGACCCGTCTCGAGAATTCTAGGAATTGACCAACATGAAGAGGGACGGAAATTCCATAATTTGGAGAAAAGAGCAAAGTGTATGAAGACTGCATCTAAACAATATAGTAAACATGGATAAATGGACAACGAACACTCTAAAACCCAGAAAGGAGAGTAAAAACAACAGAGAAGTGATCGAGTCAGAGAGAGTTGACGCGAAGGCAAAGAGAGAGGGGACTCTCCAAGTCAATCGCGTCCGAGAAAGCGCCGCCTTCGAACAAGTATTTTGGAAATAATGGGACAAGCACAGTGGATTATCGCGGGCGGAATCCCGAGTACGGATCACAACAAGTAAGACACTTTAACCCGAGGATCATTTAACCATAGATTTGACTATGACAAGCGTATTAGAGACCGCTAACCCAAGAATTAAGGTCACAATGAGGAGAAAGCCAAAAAGGCCACACCAGAAAACACTATAGAATTCTAATGACAAGACCCTAATCATGTCGGGGGAACCATGGACAAAGCGTGTACAAAAGGTCGAAGTCGATCAAGAGAATCCGCTCAAGCTATTCCAAACATAAGTTAGACAACGTTGGTAGCAGAGGCGAACTGTAAGGAAACATTCCATGACATTCTTGGAAAATATTGGTTAAGGAGTATATTACGAGTGGCAATACGAATGGGAGCGTGACTCAAGACTTATTGGTTTTTCTACATAATCTTTTGAAGCGACTCAACATACTTCAGCCGCGATAAGGGATACGAATATTGCCAAGGACAAGTAAGTAACATGCGAATGGAATCTAACTTCTACTCCAAAACAAGGTTGAGTGCCCCAACAAGTCAGTCAGGAATGCAGAAATGACTCAACACGTGAAGAAGGCTTCGGCCTCCTCAAGTTCTATTCTTTACTAAAGAAGATTCGAGAAGGAAATGAAAGTAAAGGACGCATTCTCGAACACCTAAGGCATAGGTTGAAGAAAGAGAGGTCAGCATAGTTGGACGAGATTGGAAGGGCCTTAAAAATGATGTGCCGGCTCGGTAATACCCATGTTTGTCGCAAGGTATCCCACCCATCGACTAGGACTTGATTAGTGGTATGTCGGTCAATCGCGATGGGAGCAATGGAAAAGCTAATTATAGCAGGTAATGAGCGCCCTATGCGAGGGTAAGCCACATAGGTAGTTTTGGTGTGGAATTCAAGTATGGATTAGTAAAGAAAGGTAAGGACACCCCTATAAGGGGGAGAGAAAAGAATAGGAAAGGAAGAGTATAAAGGTTAGGTAACCACCCGAAAAAGACACAATATAGATAATGGAAGTAGAACGGTTACCTAGACATAGTCAAAAGGTGGAGAGGTATCTCCCGTAATTAAGAGGTAGAGACGCAATCCGGAAACATCAAAAGCAGAAGATACTAGAGACAGGTATGATGCGACTGTAATGTGATCTGATAAACGACCATGGACACAAGTATAAGCTACTATAAAATCATCGAATTCCAAGAAAAGCAAGGATGAGTAAGGTATAAGACAAAAGGAGTACGACTAATCGCTGTCAAGAGCAGTGACAGTAGGACGATTAGGATAGCAATGGAATTCACCCACCGAATCCCAAGTAACACCATCACCTAAGAATTGAGCTCACTCGAGGAATAGCATGGTAAGGACCAATGATCAGATAAGGGAATGCGAGCAATGCCAAAATAACCAAAGACTGAGACATCAAAGTAAGACAGGCACTAACTCGAACTCCATAATTGCAAGAAATGGGGTTAGCGTAAAACCTACGGCCATTAAAAAGATTTCACACGAAAAACGATTAATGTGAAAAGGGCCTACGACGAGAACGACAGTAAGTAGATGCCATCAACGGCCAAGGGACTGGAAGAACTAGAAACAAAATTTCTCATGTATTAACCAGATCCAAGGAACATATCATAACTTTGTCACCAAGAGCAGGCCAAGCGTTGTCGGCACCCCCGAGGGTAGGTATTAGATAAAAGACGAGGGAAGAAACTTTTTGAGTAAAGATGCAAGATTGATGTAAAGGTATGGAAGTTAGGAACGTTCTTGCAAGAATTAAGGATAGTCATGAGGACTCCAAAGGCAGCCAAAAGGAAAATGCACCAAGGAAAGAGTACCCCGTACTGCACTAACTCAATGGCAACAGGAAATAATAAAGGATTAAAAAGTAAAAAATAAGGACAAAGGAAGGCTAGGAAAGACCCTGAGGATAACCGAGTAAGTCCATTGATCATCAACCTTTTCCATCTATGCGCGAGGGTGCAGACAAGGAAGAAAGGGACTCTTAGAGGTAGATTATCAACAAGATAGACAGAGGAATTAGCGGAAACTAAATACAAGTTCAAAAGACGAAGATAAGAACGATGTTAGGTTCAAGTATACAGCAAAACCCCATAGTTAATCAACAGAAAGGAAAAAAATAGTTAGCATATGGAAGACAAAGTTTCGAGCCGTAAAGGTCTTGCTCGCAAAGATAACTTGGGTGGCAATGAAGACAAGAACATATGTTTGGGGACAGGCGAAGCAAATACGGACACTATCAATAGTATGCCATAGCATGATAGACTGTAATAAGAAAGGACCCCATACTTTCAAGGGCTTATGGAAGTACATGTAGACACCGCACAACATGCCAGTTGCATGACAGATCCAAGCAAATCAGGAAGGACAAAAGTGACAAAAGAGGTGTTTATGCGGATAGAGAAAGAAAGGTTGGTTTAGGATAGCTGAAGGTTCTTGAGGCCATCCACTCCAGACAACAAAGTAGACTCACTAGTTATAGCTGGTCGGAAGGTAGTAACTAGAGGAGAAGATATAAGATGTAAGGAGTAATGAAAGGAGGATCAAGATTCAAGAGATAATCAGCTGAGGAAGCCTTCAGGAGCAGTGTTGGTGTATACAGGCACGCTTAAGTCTAATATAGCTTCTGCCCCATGGAATGATATCGAAATTCTGGGAGAACAGACCCGACAAGGGAAGAAACCCTTCGACTGTTAACATTCGAGGATGAATGTTCTTAAGGGGGAGAATGTTACACCCCGCCCTTTTAGAGCATAAGTACACCACATATTTCACCGTATTAATGGAGTATCAAAGACGTCCCTTGAAGTTTTGAAAGGTACAAGCCATGGGAAGTACATAACAACGAAGTAAAGGATGAATTATGATCTCGTAAGTCGCGACCCAGAAGGACAACCGTGGAACCATGGGACATAACCCTTATCAAGTATAATCAATGATAAATATCACATATGGAAAGTTTCAGAAGGATTCGGGATCAAGCGGATAGGAAAAAAGAAAGTTAATGGGACCTTGGAAAAAGTTGGTAAAATTTCGGAAGCAAATTTCGTCCAAACAATCTAGAATTATTTTTTATACCTAAAAGATGGTATAAAATAATCCAGGGAGTGTAACTTTAGCATACAAGGAGATTTGAAGTGATTCAACAGCCTAAAATGAAGTTCTTCGAGTCTAGTTCACAACGCAACAAACCGTTCATCAATACAATATCCGAGTAAAATGTTATGAGCATTTTAAAACGGACTGCCAGAAGCCCGCGAACCTATGCGAAAATTCTAGAAACCACTTAAAAGCCCACTAATTTTGGCCCATCAGCCCAAACTCGATTTGGACTACTATATATACCCCTTAAGTCACCTAAATCACCTTATTTTTCACCATTTCTCATCTCCACACCTCCTTAGAACCTCCCACAACATTTATCCAATATCCTTAGACTAAAACTTAGCAAATTTAGGAGTTCTTACATCAAATTAGGCTCGGGTTTGAGAGATTAACATCGAATCGAGCCTCATAAAGTTCATAGTCACGTTGTGGTTTCGAAATTAATGTCGAGCAAAGCGAGAGATGGTGGAATTCTGATGTTTAAGTTACTAAAGATGTCATACAAGCAAAGGAAGGTAAGAATCCTATCTTTATAATCATGGGTTTCGTTAATTCGAAGTTGTATTCGTTAATCATCGAGGTATGTGGTCAAATTGAGGTAAAGGGGTGGAATTATCGTTTGGGTATTAATTGTTGGGAGGAAATCAATGTAGGGTTAGACTTGTTATGATATATGTTGTTGGGTATGTGGTGAATTGAATGAATTGGGCATTGAATTATGCTAAATGGGTTACTATTTATTTTACCGAAATTACGAGCTAAGCCCTTCATTGGATTCTAAGAACTGGGTTTGGTTGTTATTGTTGTTGTCGTTTTTGTTGATGGTTGTTGTTGTTATTGATGTTACGGCTATCGGACATATCCCGCAATGTAACAAAAACAGAGGAAGTGCTGCCGAATTTTTTGTAAATCAAAATCTTCAAGACTATAGGATTTGGATAAGTTGAATCTACGAAATTGACTAAAGGAATTATTTGTCGATATAGGTTTCGGGACAAAGTGAGGAGCGGTGGAATAAGGGAGCAAGTCAGGATTAGCAAGGCAGCAGAGACAGGTATGTAAGGTTTAGCTATCCTCATTTCCTTAGCACGAGTCTTAGAGTTATTTATCGTGCATGCTCCTCCATTTGAACCGTCAAAAGTTTTACAAAGAAAGATATGTTTTTATAAGAAAGTTGGATTTTGAGAAAAAACCATGTTTTACAAGATTTACCAATTTTATGGAAAAGTATATTTTATATTATTTTCTCTAAAAGGGCTTATTGATTATGACTAAAAGTCCATTAGTGCGCATTCCTTGACCTTTGTTAAATTCTACAAAATGTCACGCATAATCCTTATGCTTGTTTATTGATATCATAACTATTATTAATTATTCTTTGGCCTCGATATACATTCCATAACTAATTCGGAGGTCACGACCTTACGTCACTCTGAAAGGCCCATGTCTATTTCTTGAACTCTGCATGCATTTATCTATATACTCTATATGCACTATTTTACCTACTGAGCCGCGCTATAGTCGGCCGGGTACGGTACGTAAATGTGCAACCACTGATCAGTTGGGTATGTTTATCGAGTCCCGAAAAGGGCCGGGTACGTTATGTTGATGATGATGATACGAAGTTTCCCCGGACACGGGAGGATATGATGATGATGATGATGATGATGATGCTTATTTACCGAGTCCAGAAAGCGCTGGGTACGATATCTCACCGAGTCCCACTAGGGCCAGGTACGTGTATATATATATATATATATATATACACACACACACACACACACACACTCTATTACATATGAAAAATGGTTTTATCATTCATTGCATATTAGTTGCTTTCAGATTATGTCCTTCGTTTTTCTTATCTTATGGTTATGTCTTGTTTCATTACCGTATTTCATCCGGCCTTACATACTAAGTGCATATTTTCCATACTGACTGTTCCATTTTGGGACCTGCATCTCGTGCTGCAAGTCAGGACAGGTATACTAAAGACGCGCCGTGATAGGAGCATCGTCAGTGGGTCAGCAGGTGCCATTCATCCGGACTTGCCTGTTTTGGTATATGATTATGACTGCATGGTTACTGTATATGTTTTTAGATACATCGGTGGACATGTAGTCCCGACCTTTTATGAGGATTATGTTTTCTAATCTTAGAGGCTCGTAGACCGTGTGTATTGTGTTAGTGTTGGTCGTGAGAATTATGTTCTGTTAAATGGGCCTGCTAACTTATGATATTGTTCAGTGGCGTCCTCGTCGGCACGCGTACTGTGATTATGTATATATGTAGGTAATATTATCTACTGTTCGGTTTGGGTTTGGGCAATGCAGGTGCTGCTAAGGCTTTATGCTAAGTAATTCCAAGTCTATTATGATTATGTTATCTAGTTCAGGTTAGCCCAGCCGACATTCCATCCGTAAGGTCGGGTGCCCTGTCACGCCTCCCAGCGAGGGTGTGACAAGTGACAAAAGTGGTATCAGAGCAGTTCGTCCTAGGGTGTGTCTATTAGCCATGTCCAGTAGAGTCTTGTTTATGGGTGTGAAATACGCCACACTTATAAACAGGAGGCTGCAGGGCATTTAGGAATGATTGACCTTTCTTTCTTATCTTAGATCGTGCGATAGAGCCTTCATATAAGGATTCCCTTATTCCGAACCGTATGCTATAATTTCAGTAATACCTGTAAGAGAAAAGCTACAGCGGCCCAGAAGGGCAAGTTAGCGGCAAGAAGAAGGACTGAACGGGTACCGCCTAATGATGTGGAAGAGGGCGAGTCCCAGAATGAGGCTCCATCTCGGTCCTCTCACACTCCGCCCACTCCAGAGGAGCATAGAGTCTCCAGTACCCCTAGTTCCTCCACCGGATGCCTCAGGCCAGCATATGAGGGAGGCCATTCGATTCTTGGCCACGACCCAATTAGCACCACTCATACCGGTGATAGCGGTGGTACCGGTCATGGTGATAGTCAATCGGTGCAGTTCGCGATTTCATCAACTTAGACCCTTGTAAATTCTTTAGGTCAAAATCAGACGAGGACCTGCAGAACTTTATAGATGAGATGTTGAGGACACTGCGGGCAATGCACGCTTCAGATGTTGAGTCAGTAGAGTTGGCCTTTTATAGATTGCGATATATGGCTGTTCATTAGTATAGTACCTGGGTTTCTTCTAGAGAGGTGAATGCAATTCCACCCATGTGGTAGGAGTTTGTAGATGCTTTTCTCCGACATTATTTTCAGCTAGAGGTTCGACAGTGTAGAGCTGATCGGTTCCCAAACCTTAGACAGGGGAACATGAGTGCTCGAGAGTATAGTCTTCATTTTAATTCATTGGCTAGGTATGCTCAATCTATGGTATCTGATATGGGAGATCGTGTTCACCAGTTTGTGAATGGTTTAGGAACCCATTTGATTGATGATTTCTTGACAGCCTCACTTCAGGAAGGTATGAATATTTATGGCATTCAAGCCCACGCCAAGAATCTTGAGAAGTGACAACAACAGCGGAGGAGTGAGTGTGAGTATGATAGGAGTTATAATAAGAGGGCCAGATCCTCAAGTGCTACTACTAGTGAGTTCGCAGGGGGTCGCAGGGCAAGTAGATTCCTAAACACTCCGCTAATCGGCAAGAATTAGGTGCACCTATTTCGGTGCAAGAGATTTGATCGACCTATTTATTCCGGACTGGGTCAGAGTTCTAGAGCCTCAGGTTCCCAGCATAGGGGTGATTCAGGCCAGATAAGGCTACCCATACCATGATGTACTCAGTGTGGTAGGCTACATTTAGGATAGTACTGCTTAGGTTCAGATACTTGCTATGCCTGTGGTCAAACATGCCATAACATGCGAGACTGTCCATCGAGGGGTGGTAGAGGTATGATTCAGCCCACAGGATCAGTAGCTGGTTCTTCATCATCTGTACGCCCTTTGAGGAAAAGTTCACAGACACCAACAGGCCGTGGTAGAGGTAGAGGGGGAGCATCTAGTTCGAGCGGCCCTCAGAACCGCATCTATTGTTACACCTCAAAAAATTTCATGTCGTTGTACGGTAAATAGACTAACGCAGGGTAAGATGTATATAATGTCCCTACAAGTAAGAAGGGGTACTTAACGATTCTAATTAAGATTCCAAAGGCATTCGAGGCAAGAGAAGAAAGTTCGTTGAAGAATGTAAAGTATAAGTCGTGTTTTGAAAAGGGTTTGCAAAGTACCGAGCTAATGTGGATTTAATAATGTCTTGCAGAAAAGTTATAACGCTCCTTAGATTGTTAATGAAGTGTTAAACAAGGGTTAAGAAGGTTCCGTAAGGATTGAAGATCAAACGGAACGACGAGATTAACTTCAGAAAAATGGAGTTATACGACCACTTATACGTCCGTATAACTTTATACAGTCCGTATAAGGAGTCCGTATAACCTTACAAAAAAAGGAAATTTCACGACGGTGAAATACGGACCGTATAATGTTATACGGACCGTATAAGTGTCCGTATAACATGATCGGGAATGTATTTTTCAATTTTCTCTTTCCATGTATATATAACCCAAGCCCATATTTCTTATTTCATACATTCTCTACACCACTCAAGAACTCTAGAATATTCCATACACCATTCTAACATAAATCCAAGGAAAATCAAAGATCAACATCATCAATCCAAGGAAATCAAGTACAAGGAAGCTCTCTAGGTTTGCTAGAAGTCAAGAATCTATTGGAAATTGAAGCTAGGGTTTTCTCCAAGTGAAGTAATTCTATCCAAAACCCATTCCTTCACAATCAAAGGTGAGTTTTATGTTCATTCTATGCTATTAAGAGTATTGAATGGTTGAAAGACTTGGGTTATAGAAGAAAATAGAAAATGGGTTACAAATATAAGAAGAGTTGTATTCTTGAATAGTAGTTTGACATGAATCATGATTCTTGAGATGTTATGAGTGAAACCTTGTTCTAAATGATACAAATGATGTTAAAGAGGTATCATATAAGAACTAATACGATGTTACGCCATAGCTATGGTCATGAATCATTTTGCTAGGGAATTGTAGGAATTGGATAATGTCGAACTTGACAAGATTATTAGTTATGATATTATGAATGTTGTTACTGATGTTGGGAGTTGTTATAGCATATGGAGGAAGTTTTAGAAACAAAGGAGATGCTGCCCAATTTTCGTTAGATTTAGCTTAAGCTTAAGTACATTTCCGATTATCTAATCTTAGTACGAATTCTCTTGAATGTAGAATCGTGAACATTGGAGGAAAACGTTTAATTAACAAAGTTGGAGAGACGTAAAGGTATATGAGGCTAGTCCCTTCTTCTCTAAGGCTTGATTCTTACAACATGACTTCCTTTATCTTTCCATGCCTTTCTCATATTCCGAAAATTATAAGCCTATGACTATTAAGAACTACGCATGAGATAAAGATAAGAGATATGTTATGAATATGATAATGATGAAGATGAGTCTAAGTCTAGAGATTCTAAAGCTCGTGGTATGATATTCCTACGAAGATGATGATCCTTATATGATTCTTTGATGTTATTCATTGTTGCTAGACTCACCTTATGACGCTAGTTCCTTCAAAGTGAGACATGATGATCACGACTACTCCATAATGGAATCGGGGGTTCTCAACCTTAAGTCACCCCGATAGAATTATAGTTTTTAATTGATTTTTGCATGCTTTATGATAAGTATATAATGATGAGATAACACCATGCCTTGATAGCCGAGCATGACACCGCTAAGGCGGGCGACTTATGGTTACACCGTGCCTAGATGGCCGGGCATGACACCGCTATGGCGGGCGGCTTAAGATACCACTGTGCCTAGATGGCCGGACATGACACCACTAGTGGGCGGCGTGTGATAGTTAGCCGGATGCGGGTTAACGATGATGGTATATTAGAGATGCATAACATGTGTTTTCCTTTAAAAGCTAAGCAGGTTATTGTTACACCCCGTATCTTCGAAGAGCACTTATCAAATTTGAAACATAAGTACGTTGAGTTAGGGTTAAGTAAAACCACTTTGGAATATAAGGAGCAAGCATTATTAAGTATATTTATTGAGTGAAGGATGTATATAAGGTATATCGGAAGGTTTTATAAGGAAATGTGTCACACCCTTAATCCGATAGGGTGTGATGGGCATCCGACCCTTATTTAGGGCCGAGCGAACCCGCTGACTCTCGTAATACTCATAATCATGCTGGCCCTCAAATCACGACACAGGTACATAATGAAAGTTTTTCGAAGAACAATATGCTTTTTACCTTTCTCGAATCAAATAAAATTTGTAACATATAAAACTTATAATACAATACGTAATAATACATCGGCTTACATAGCCGCTTACACAACCGACATCTTATACCCAATACATTGTCTCCAAAAGTCTCTAACACGGAACATGAAACCATAACATAATACTCGACTTGGCGGCCTCAGAGAAAATAGAGAGCTTGCCTGAACATCTTCTCGCTAATATCTTCAGCTCCTTTAGGTGTACCGCGCGGCATGAAACGCAACCCCCGACAGTGGGGTCAAGACGGAAGACACCGAGTATGTAAAAGCATGAAATGTAGTAAGCGGGATCATACCGAAGAAAGAGTACGAGAAAAATCGCGTAAGACACCTTTTGAAACATATGTCATGCATGTCGGTGTCATAAAATCATCGTAAAACATATAGCGATGTACCCTCTAGCGAGGGACTCGGTAAGTGAAATCATAATATACATATATAAAGTGTACATATAACTCCGCCCGGCCTGCGGTAATTAAAATCATCATATGCGTAATAAGTATAGCAACGTGCTGACCCTCTAGTGAGGGACGCGCGGCGGAATCATCATACGCCATCCGGCCACCTCCCCCATATCATCATATCATATAACGTGCCCCGACCCCGCTAGCAAGGGACGCGAAATATAATGTGCCCGGCCCTACGGAGCGAGGGACGCGGTGAACAACGCAATGAGCGCACGAATACGTACCTGCCCGGGACCCGGTGAAGGACATATTGAGGCTGGCACGAGCAGAGTAGTGAGAAACCATATGCACATAACTCATCATCACAGACTCAATGAATAAGCAAATAGTCAACGCTCAGAAGTCAAACGGAAATCATGTTAAGTTCTTTCGAAAACAAGTCGTTAGAATTATGCAAAGGTAAATCTCGGGGACCACGGATGTACATCAACCAATCCGGGCCCGCCCATGAAAATCAAAGTCATTATACGTTACAAAACTTTCTACGAACGTTTCAAAGCAATCCGGTTCTTTTTACGAAAGTTACGGACATTTCTAGACATAGGATTCTTTAGGAACAAAACCGTTCAAACAACATTCTAAATCCGACCATATCAAAGACATAAAGACCATGACATGACCATATTAAGGATGCTAACCTCGATAAGCAAATATGAATCATGAACATGCTCGGAATTTAAGAGCGGAGTTACCTCAAAACTCGTGTCATAGCCTAATTACCACAGAAGCCAAAAAAGAAAAG
>NW_026714780.1:0-22718 GCF_029784015.1 Lycium ferocissimum | reverse complement strand
AATTCATTCCATAGACTCGATGAAGTAATCAAATCGAAGCGCCATTTGAAAGTCCGGACAATGGTTGTATCAAATGGCTTTCGGACATTACTCGGAAACATATCATATGTCATGAGCATATCAAAGTGTCGTAGAGATCATAGCCATACATCAAATCAATCCGAGTCCGCCTCGAAAGTTACAAACATTATTCACTCGAACTTTCTACGAACAAATCGAAGCGATCCGAGCCTTTCCGTGAAAGTTCTGACGTTCGTGATTTGAACCGTTTAGGAGCAAAACTCTTTGAAAACAAAACCTTTGTGCAATTTTTGAAATTTAATTATACGAGTGACATACGGACCATGATTTGACCACATTAAGAATACGGATATCAAGAAGCCAATAAGATTCATAAACATGCTCGGATCACCAAAATAGAGTTATCTCGTAATTCGTGTCATAACTTATTTTCAACTAAGACATGCCAAAGAAAGAAGGGGTGAGCTTTACATACCTTAGCCGCTTCCTAAGCTAATCCGAACTTACGTCTCGACTTCTCACGATCTACAATAATGTCATTAAGGATCACCCATTAGCCATTTATACTTAAGAATCCAATTCCACATTAACACTTTGTCTACAAAAATTTCGTGAGATTTTACTATAACTTTAACATCCCCGAGAATTCAACTCGGCTAAATCACAACAACCAAACCAACAACCATACCAACAATATCCATAAGTGATTCAAAACGCATTCTAACATCAATAATTCCTTCTACACAATTCGACAACATTTCATTTATATACTTCTAAGCTAACATCAATGCTCGCATATTTAAGTATTAATCCGAGACCACTTAAACAAGTCTCAAGAACGCTTCAAGTAATCCCCACAATATTCGAACAATCCATACAATATACCATAGTACCCGAAACCTTCCCAACTCAACATGAACAACACTAACACATTTCTTTCTTTTTAAAACTCATAAACTACATCAACAATCCCCACGTTTACAACATTATTTCCATAAATTCAAGAAAACATATTGAAATCACATTAAGCTCCAAATCAGCCCACACAATTACGACTTCCGGTTGAGTCATCAAACCTTCATTTTTATCACATAATCTACAACAATCAACAACCAAATACTACATAAAATGAGTTCATTATGTTCTACCAAAAATGACCACTACACGGCCAAGTTTCAATCCACATAATTCCATGAATTTCATTCATTTCTACATGCCAAACATACACAAACCATCCATAACAACATCAACCAAACATTAAATAAAATTTGTTCATCATACCTTCACCAACAACACCATTCGGCCACCACACCAACATCATCATTTCATGAAGTTTTGTCACACCCCGACTTTACTAGGGTGTGATGGGCACCCGACCCCATATTCGGAGCCGAGCGAACCCTCGGACTCTTAGTACACATGTTCTCTTGGATTCATAGGACAAAGTAAAGTAAAATACATAGTAAATTTTTTTTTTCAAAATCTTTTCGTCGTTTCTCGAGTAGCGCTTTTGTAAATATGAGGCCCGTAAAATAAAACACATCAACCCGGTGGAACTGTTTTTTAGTACCGACACTCTAGACCCACAACTCGCAAAGTCTCTAAGCAGAATCGATATCATAGCACGTGTGCGCCGACTTCGGCTTACACTCCGCAGCAAACGGAGTTCGCCAACTTTCGCTGAAACATCTTGTGCTAACTTTGCGTCGTCTGAGTGTGCTACTGCTGCATGAAACGCACCCCGAAGAAGAGGGGGTCGTACGAACAATATCCGAGTATGTAAGGCATGAATAATAACATAGTAAGAAATGTATACATGAACAATAATCGCATAGAAACATAGAACATGTCATGTCAAGCAGTGACCCGTACATAGGAATCATATAATCGCATAGAGAACATAGAACATATCATAGGATAGCGAGTAACCCGTGCATATGAATGCCCTCGGGGGCGGATGCCATGCATTTACTTGGTCATATCGGTCATAGTACCGCGCGAGGCGGCTCGCCCATAGCGCCGGACATCCCGGCTACGCATAAATCCCGCGTCGGCATCCGCGTCCGGATGATAAGCCACCACTGTGTGGCAATGAAACATAGTTCCTTCCCAATTTCCAAGTATTCAAGTATCCCATCCCCCCCAACCCATGTTCATATTTAGCATGCAAGAGAGCCAGGAAATCATGTACTTATCGGAGTGACGTAAGGTCGGAAACCTCCGATCGCATTATGAAGTAATCATGGTCGCTTTGTCTCCACCTTGAAGGAACGATAATCATAAGGCGAGACTATCAACATAGAACATGTCATAGCACATCGGGTCATAGACATAGCATATCATATCATAGAATCATAGTCATCATAGAGTCATAGTCATCATAGAACCATAGCCATCATAGAATCATAGTCCCCATAGAATCATAGTCCCCATAGAATCATAGACATCATAGAATCGTAGCCATCGTAGAATCATAGCCATCATAGTCGTCATAGGATCATAGTCATCATAGGATCATAGGCATCATAGATTCATAGTCATCATAGGATTATAGTCGTTGTTTAAGTCATAAAAGCGGCAATATTGTAAAACTTAGTTTTTAAAGAAAAATGTATATTTTGGAAAAACGCTTGTAAACTTTAGTAAAGAAAATCATACCTTGGGGTCGAGGGTTTAGTTAAAAATGACTTTTATTTAGTAGTCGGAAGGGTGTCCATAAGTGTTCTTAGCTATAGAATGGAAAATAAGCCCAATAGGACAACGGGAGGGAATCCGGAATAGTGGGCCCACCTCGGGTCAAATGAGGCGGCGTACATAATTTACGTATAAAACGTTTCGTAATGTTGCTTATGGAAGCCTTAGGGTGATCGGGTCTCATTCTTGCAAGTTCTAGGGTGTTTCGACCTTCCTTTCACTATTCAAGCACCTTTGGTTCAATGTCACTTGAATGAATAGTAACTATTTTTCAATCTCGGATTTCTAGATTTAGGGGAAGTCCCCGAGGCGCGAAATCAAGCCTATACGTCTAAGACATGCCAAAGAAAGAAAGTAAGGTCTTACATACCTTTTCCGCTTCTTACGCTCCTCCAAATTCAAGCTCCAAATCATGAAAAAATCTACAAATGGTCGCATTTACCAAACCTTGGTTAGAAGCTTTTAGAGATTGAATCTTAAGGTGCACTTGCCTACCGAAATTTGGCGAGATTTCCCTTGTAAATACACCGTCCCGAGAATATGGCTCGGCCCAATTTATCCATTAACAACAATCCGGGAATTCAACCCGGCCAAACTATGAACAATACCAACAATTATTCTAGCAACACTTCAATATTCAATTCAATTCAATTCAATTCAATTCGCATAATATTCCGTCGAATCAATCAACCTACTACTTCACCCGAAACCTTCAAATTTAACCACAACCACTCATTTCATTATCATCTATATTCATTAACTTCAACCACATTCTTCATTCAACATCACATAATCCATAACGACAACAACTAAAACATCCAATAAAATCAATTTACACTAACTTACCAAACACCTACTATTCGGTTACAACAACTTCATACACATTGCCATGCATTTCCATCCTTCTCTATACATTCCTTATTACATGTAACTCATCTATAACAATTAAAACATTAAACAAAACTAATTCATCATAGCTTGCCAAACTTCATCACTTTAAATAAACAATTACCAACATGTTTTCATGAATTTTTATCTTTTTCTATACATTACAACAACAAGCAACATACTACATAAAATTAATTCAATCTTCCCACACCACAACACACACACACGGCCATAACCTCCATATTCATGTTTCATGAACTTCATCCGTCTCTACTTTCTACAATACTCACAATCATCCAAAACATATGAAGAGAAGCTTAAATACATACCTTTTTCTACTTGGCTTTTCATTCGGCTAGAATTTCCAACTCGCACAACCAACGCTTTTCTTATTTCAACAATTGCTCCATGTTAACAAGGACCTCCAAATTAGCTAGAATATTGGAAGGAAATAATTTTCCTCATCAATTTTCCATGGCTAGATTTTTTTCTAGCCATGGCCGAACCATTTCTCTACTCTTCTTCTTCTTTTTTTTTTTTTGTGTTCTTTTCTTTCTTGTTTCATCAATTAAAAGATGACCCATATATATATATACATGTCTCCCACAACCTTTCCATATTTATAATTTAGTCCTTCAACATAAAAAATATGAACACATGATTCCCCTTCTTTATTTCTCTAGAGTTTTCTTTTCTTTTCTTGACTTTTCTTTTATTTTCTTCAAATTCCAAAAGATGACTAATCTCCCCCCTTTTTTTTTCATTAAATTCGGCCACATGGCCCTTCTCCAAGAGATTTCTTGATTACTCGTGAAATGACCATTTTGCCCTCGACTTTCCTAAATATTACCATTTTGTCCCTAACCTTCCGCACTATTTCCACGGCCCATTTTCGCGAATTTCTCTTCTTGCCCCTTGCCTTTCTCAATATTTCCGTCCAATAATATTCATAAATAATATTCATAACCAACTTATGCTAAAATAATTTTTTTGAAGATGGTCTTGCCCTTAACTTCCCGCAATTGTCTTAAAATATTCCGACGTACAAAATGCGGGATATAACAAGTTTATTCATTTCAACACATTACAACATGCTCAAACGTCCATAACACATGCAAGAAAGGATTGAACCTTACCTTAGCACTAGTTTTCCTCTCGGGTAGGACAACACTTTGCAAGAACGGATGCTTTCCTTGTTCCAACAACCACTCCACGTCGTAGAGAACCTTCCAATTAGTAGAGAGACAAGGAGAAAATAATTTTCCATGAACACTCTTTCCATGACCATGTTCGGCCATGGTTGGCTCTCTCCTCTCTCTTTTCTCTCTTCTTTCTTGAATTTTCTAGGATGGAATAAAAATATGACTTGCATAGTCTTTACTTGTACATATATATATATATATATATATATATATATATATATATATATATATATATAAAAAAATACATTGCACATGGCCGGTCATGTGCATATATTTTTGCCTCAAATTTTTCTCCAATTTTCTTCAATTCTCTAGACTTTTCTTTAAGTGGTCAAAGATGACTAATTATTTGACTTGGTCATTCTTTGCCTAGCCATATGTCTTGCAATATAAGATGAACACATGGTCTCTTTAATGACTTGAATTAATTGGCCAACCATGGGTGGGGCCCACACCATGCCCCACGGCCACATGGCCATTTGGCCACTTAATGAAATATTTTTTTTGCAACTCCTAGCCTCTCATTTTCCTTATTCCAAATTTGCCCTTAATGCTCCATATCAACAAAAGATGAACATGCATCTTAGGCATTCTTAACAAAACCGAAAAAAAAATATAACCTTGTCCTTAACTTCCCGCCGTTGACTCGGGATATCCAAATGTACAAAATGCGAGGTATAACATCTACATACTATGGTGCCACCTCCATTGACACAGCCAGCACCCTCTCATCTGGAAACGCATCATCAATGTCTAGCTCATCTAAAGGTCTCTCGGCTTCTTCAAGCCGAGAGAGATAGTCAGCAATCTGATTCTCAGTTCCCTTGCGGTCTTCAAACTCGAAATTGAATTCTTGTAACAGCAGCACCTATCGAATCAATCGCGGCTTAGCTTCCTTCTTTTCCATTAGGTACCTCAATGCAGCATGATCTGTGTATACCAAAACTTTGGACCCCAACAGATAAGCCTAGAATTTTTCAAAAAGCAAAGACTATAGAAAACAACTCTTGCTCAGTCACTGTGTAATTCATCTTAGCCGCATTCAATGTTCTGCTGGCATAATATATATTTTATTATGTCTCTGGCCAAGCACAACACCGATAGCAAATTCGCTCGCATCACACATTAACTAGAATGACATAGACCAATCTGGAGAGATAATAATAGGACCTGTGGTCAAACGCTCATTCAGTTCATCGAATGCCTTTCGGTACTAATCATCAAATTCAAACTTAGCCTCTTTTTCAAGAAGCTTACACATCGGGTTGGCAATTTTTGAGAAATCCTTGATGAAACGCCTATAGAAACTAGCATGTCCCAAGAAACTCCGGACACCCTTAACTGAGATAGGTAGAGGAAGCTTTGAAATGACATTGATCTTCGCCTGATTGACCTTAATCCCCTTTTCAGAGATTTTATGCCCGAGGACGATCCCTTCCTTTACCATGAAGTGGAACTTCTCCCAATTCAGCACTAGATTAGTCTCCTCACAGCGTTTAAGCACTTGACCCAGATGATTAAGATAGTCATCAAAAGAATTACCAACAACCGAGAAGTCATCCATAAAGACCTCAAGAAAGTCTTTCACCATATCACAAAATATTGACATCATACATCGCTGAAAGGTAGCCAGTGCATTGCAAAGACTGAAGGCCATCCTGCTAAATGCGAATTGCCTATATAGACACGTAAATGTCATCTTCTCCTGATCCTCAAAGGCGATATTGATCTGATTGTAGCCAAAATACCCGTCAAGAAAGCAATAGTAAGACCGCCCTGCTAGCCGAACAAGCATTTGATCAATAAAAGGCATAGGGAAGTGATCCTTGCAAGTAGTAGTGTTAAGCTTGCGATAGTCCATACAAACTCTCCAACCCATCACAGTCCTCGTCGAAGTCAGCTCATTCTTCGCATTAGGCACCACTGTAATGTCCCCCTTTTTCGAAACACATTGAACTGGGCTCACACATTTACTGTTAGAAATAGTGTACTCTAGCTAATGAATGCTCTAAAAAAATCAAACAAGCTAAGCCTCCCATACTAGTCTACTTCCTGCTCAATGCGTCAGCCACTACATTTGCCTTATCAGGATGATACGGAATGGTGATGTCATAGTGTTTCAGTAGTTCCATCCATCTCCGCTGCCTAGAGTTCAGATCCCTCTGTGTAAACACATGCTGCAAACTGCGATGGTCTGTGTACACCTCACAATGGACACCATACAAGTAGTACCTCCAGATTTTCAATGCAAACACCACCGCTGCCAACTCTAGATCATGAGTAGGATAGGTCTTCCCACACACCTTCAACTGCCAAGACGCATAAGCAATCACCTTCTTTTCCTGCATCAAAACAGCACCCAAACTAGAAAGTGAAGCATCACAATAAATAACAAAATCCTTGCCCTCCATGGGCAATGCTAGAATCAGTGTTGTAGTCAACAAAGTTTTGAGCTTTTGAAAGCTCTCCTCACACTCGTCAGACCACAGAAATAGTACCTATTTCTGAGTCAAGCGGGTCAAATGAGAAAAAATAGAGGCAAACCCTTTCACAAACCGACGATACTAGCTAGCCAGACTCACGAAACTACGACTCTCGGTCACTAATGTGGGCCTAGCCCATTCGCTGACTGCCTGAATTTTTTGAGGATCCACCATAATACCCTCTTTCGAAATAACATGCCCCAAGAAAGACACAGAAGGCAAGCAGAATTCACACTTGGAGAATTTAGCATACAACTCCTTCTCTCGCAATACCCTAAGAGTAATTCTCAAATGTTTCTCATGCTCTTCCTTACTCCTAGAGTACACAGGGATATAATCTATGAACACTATTACGAATTAGTCTAAATAGGGCTTAAACACACTATTCATCAAATCCATGAATGCAGCTGGGGCTTTCGTAAGCCCAAAGACATAACCGAGAACTCATAATGCCCATACCTGGTCTGAAAACCGATTTTAGGAACATCCTCTCGCCCGAATCTTCAATCGATGGTACACGACCTTAAGTCAATTTTTGGGAACACGAAGCTCCTCAGAATCGATCAAACAAGTTATCAATACGGGGAATGGGATACTTGTTTCGACGATTACCTTATTCGATTGACGGTAATCGATACACACGCGCATGTACCCATCCTTCTTCTTAACAAACAACAAAAAGAGCACCCCACCGAGGCACTCGTGGAATAAACCCTTTACTTTCAAGATCTTGCAGCTACTCTTTTAATTTTCTGAGTTCTGTTGGCGCCATCCTATAAGGTGGGATAGAGATAGGACGAGTCCCTGGGTCTAAGTCAATCCTGAAGTCAATGTTATGATCCGGTGGCATACCAGGCAAGTCCGCGGGGAACACATCCGCAAAACTCGCGTACCACTGGAACCGAATCAAGGGATAGAGTATCTCCACTAGTATCATGGATATGTGCCAGATAAGCTAGACAACCCTTTTCTACTAGCTTCCTAGCACGAACAAAGGATATTAGTTTCTTAGGGAGGGGACTAAGGTTACCCTTCCACTCAAGTCTAGGTGCCCCGGGCATGGCTAGTGTAACAGTCTTAGAATGACAATCTAGTATAGCATAATGCGGGGACAACCAACTCATACCTAAAATAACATCGAAATCTACCTTGTCTAATATCATAAAATCCGTGCAAGTACTATACCCCTTAAAATAATCGCACACGGGCGGGACGCTATCCACCACCACAGAGTCCCCAACAAAGAGTAGATACATAAATCGGAGCATCAAGGGTATCACACATCATATCTCTACCCACAAAAATAGGTAGATACATAAAAAAAGTAGAGCCGATCAAACAAAACAGAAGCCATCCGGTCATAAACTGAGATAGTAACTGTGATGACTGCATCGGAAGCCTCAGCCTCGTGTCTACCTGGAAAAGCGTACAAATGACTGCGCCCTCCGGTCACCTATGAACCACCGCGATTATCATTACCAGTCTAAGCCCCGCCCCCGCTGTCGTCCGCCGTCTGCCTCGCTCGAGGACCGCCTCGGTAGGCCGGGCACCACCCCTACCCGCCGCGCGTGCCGCCCCGTCCTCGCCGATGTGCTATCCTTACCCCGTCGATCGGTGCAAGCAGAGCTTGGGGAGCCTGATACTGAGTCCCCTGCCCGCTCTGTCTAAGTCTGGGACAATACCTCTTGAGATGCCCTATCTCACCACACTCGAAGCAAGCACAGCCCAACGTAAGCCACTGAACAAATGCTGATGAAGCAGTGTAGCCTCCATGCTTAACCGGACGCCCTGAATACACCTGTGAACTCTGACCCCTCGAGGAGGAGTTGCTCAACATCCCACCCCTACCGGCCTTTTTCTCTACCTGCTTCTCAAAACTCTCCTGCCTAATACCCTCAACAGTATGGACATGCTCCACTATCTTCTGGAATGAAGCCCCAGTGGCTACAAGCTAAAGAGCTGATAACTGAAGCCCAGTGTTCAACCCCTTCATGAACCGCCATATCCTCTCCCCCTCAGTGGGTAGCAACTGAAGGGCATATCGTGACAGGGAGTGGAAACGGGACTCATACATAGCAACCGATGAGTTTCCCTAATCAATAGAAGAGAACTCGTCCTTCCTTTGGTCTCTCAGAGTACGTGGAACGTACTTATCCCGAAACACAGAGTAAAACTAAACTAAAGTCAACGGAGGAGACCCAACTGGTCTACACTCCACATAAGCCCTCGCATCACCCAAGAACTGGAAGGTCACAAACTTTACCCTGTACTTGTCCACGGCCCCCATCGTATGGAGCCTCTCGTGACAGTCGATGATGAACTCATATGTGTCCTCTGACTCAGTGTCATAGAACACAGAAGGCTTCATTTTAGTAAACCTGTAAAACAGATCATGCTCCTCGCCCGTCATCACTGACCTTGCAACTTGCCTCAGACAGGCCTCAAAACCCTAAACTTCCTCCAAACGAGGTGCCACGAGCCGCATGCCGAACCGCCGAGGCTCGTGTCGTCCGGACTCGGGGCCGCAACTCGCGCCCCTACCGTCGGACCGGGCCGGTATAGGTATAGCCCGTGCTAACCTACGCAACCAATTGAAAGACTCGTGCAATAGCGTAATACCCCCGAGCGGTATAGCCCTCCCGGCGGAGGCAATCGCTGGCTGTGCTTGGCCGGTGCGGCCGCATCTCCCATCCTCATTAGGAACCACCGGAGGCACCGGTTAAATCATCGGGACACCGCCCCCGGGGCCGCCCTCTCGCCGCTCCTCTCGCCACCTCTACCTCTAGTTGCTGCCGCGCTCGTTCTCGCCATCTGCGAGAGAATGAAGGATAGCGTATACCAATTTGAATCAGCATATACCAATTGGAATCAAGTAGCACGAAAGAAAGAAAGAAAGAAAAGGGAGTTTTCCTAGTGTTCGGTAGCCTCTTGAAGATAAGTACTGACGCCTCCGTACCGATCCGCAAGACACTACTAGACATGTCCTTGTACGATAAGATCGACGAACCTAAAGCCCTAATACCAACTCTGTCACGACCCAACCCGCCATGACTGGCACCGAACTAAATCCTAGTAGGGGAACCAACACACAAGATGTGAAAATATACTTATTTGAAACGTCCTCCATGCTATCAGCAAACATCCTCCATGCAAGATGTGAGTGCGGGAAGCAGTCTCTGTATCATAATCTGCACTCAAAAGAATGCAGCAAGGTCGTATCAGTACAAACACTATGTACCGGTAGATATCATAGGCAGACTAAGATTAGTATCATGCATAATTCATAAAATCAATAGAATAAACAAACCAGTCAACAGACATGAATATCAATAAACCACATCAAGTCAACAAAGGATAATCATAATCAAATCAGCAAGAATGTCAAGAATCACAATCACGTAACCCACAACGAAAATAAGTTTAGCGCAATGACCACACTCAATGTACATACATGCTAACTGATGTCATTGCCCAGTAGTCATGACCTGCAGGGGACCCATGGTATCCATGTGCCACTCGTTCCGGAATACTTCCCAGACCTAAGCACAAACCTCCACTCCGGAATGAACCTCGAATGCGGGACATATCAATGTACCTCTCATTTTCGAAACTAACCTTAGACCACGAGCCCATAATTTAGGTCACATATGTGCCTTATCATACCTCTTACAGAACAATGTTTCTTACCTTCTCAATATCAATACTCAAATCATCATTCTATGTCACAATACCGTCGAGAAGATCATATTCATTTCTCATCACAATACATTCACTGCAGAATTGTTACACCTCACATTTTTCATACGTTGAGTTTCGCCAAATGCTAATTATCCTAGCCTTGGGAAGTAGGCTTGGGAAATAGGATAAATTTTTTTCGAGGTCATGGGGATAGATATGTCCATCTTGAGTATATAATGGAGTAAAACCATATTTAGTAAGCCTCGGGAAGGTTTAAGACTCATCAGATCATCGGAGTTAAGTTTCGGTGGAAGTTTGGTAAAATATCACATTCTGGAGCACTTTGTGGCGCAACATGTGAGCAGCAAAGCGCGCTTTGCGGCCACGCAGTTGCGCAGCAAAGTGTGACAGTGAAATTTTGTGATTCTGCAAGGTCTGCGACACAACATGCGTTTAGAAAAGCACGCTTTGCGTCTAGCAAAACTCGCCGCATGTTGTGTCGGTCCAAAATTTTCTGGACCGCTATAAATAGCCCAAATTCGACCCTAACTCATTATTTTACCATTTTTGGACCTATAAATATCTAAAAACTCTCTCAACAAGTTCTCTTATGATCTAAGACCAAAATCAAGGGCAAACCAAGTGATTCTAACATGAAGAATTCCATGATCATCATTAGATTGTTCTTCCTCTTGTGGTGTTGAATTTGGAGAATTCTTGGAGGTGGAGGAATTTCGAGTTTAGAGTGATCCTTGTGATTGAAGGTAAGATTATCACTCCATCTTCATGTTTATAGTATTATTTGGCATTTACATAACTTGGGTGAAGGAGAAATTGTGAAAGTAAGGTTTAAGTTGTGCTAGAACTTGTTCTTATCTATACTTGAGTATGAATTATTCTAGACTTGGTATGGTTGTGATGTTTTTGGGCTGGTTTGCACAAATAAAGTTGTAATATGAAGTTGTTGGATTTCTAAGTGAGTTGTGAAGATGGGAAGGGAACTAGTATAGAACCGAGGGAAACAAGCTACATGAATCTCATGCACATGAAATGTTCGACAAAGCGTCTAAATGAGTTCTCTTATAAGTTAGGAAGCCATCGTTGATTCGGACACTTCGTTTAATGTAGATAATCATTTATAGAGTGCACGAGGACTCGAGGGATCCGTATACTAAGGAGACAAGGTATGTAAGGCTTACCTCCTTCTTTCAAAGGCATGATTCTGATATCGAAATTCTTCGTAAATTTCCATAACCCTCTCATGTCCCAACGTGTCGGAAGCTAATAAGTCTTAGTAGTTCTTACAAGAAGAAGATGATATATGTTTAAGATGATGATGATCCCATTGTATAACCTCATTGACGTTATTCATTAATTGTTATCTCACCTTATGACTCTAGTTCCACCAAGGTGAGACTTAGCGATGGAAAGTGTCCCATAGCATAATCGGGGGATACGACCTTATGTCACTCCGATGTAACTATAACAATTGTTTAAGTTCTTCTATATGATATATATATATATATATATATATATATATATATATATATATATATATATATATATATATATATATGCATATGGATATGGGATATGGGGAAAAGGAAGAGGAGGTTATATACGCATAACCACCGATCGGTTGGCACATTATGATATCATCCGTCGCGCGGATGCCGGACGGGACATATGGATAAATGGATCGGGCCGTTCGATCCGCCGCCCCATATATATATATATATATATATATATATATATATATATATATATATGGAGCGGGCCGTACGTTCCACGCAACATATATACGTATATGGAGATAAATAAGTATAATGAGAACATGATATATATGGATCGGGCTGCACGTTCCGCAGCAATAGTATAAAAGCATATATGTATGTATGAAAGTGTTAAAGGAAATTACATGTGTGTTTCTTCTAAAGAGGCATCTATCTACTTTCTATTTCCTTATTTCTTATTCCTATCATTGGTATTACTCATGCCTTACATACTCAGTACTTTGCTCGTACTGACGTCCTTTTCTTTATGGACGCTGTGTTCATGCCCACAGGTAGACAGGGAGACGGCGCAGATCCGTAGGTGCCTATCAGCAGACACATAGGAGCACTTTACTACTCCGGAGGTGCTATTTTTGTTATATTCTTTTGTGTACATACATGGGTATGACGGGGTCCTGTCCCGTCCTTATGTCTCCGCATTCTAGTAGAGGCTCGTAGATACATACGTGTGGGTAGCAGATGTCTTATGGTCCCCTCAGTGTATATTTGTATATTATTTCGGTAGCCTCGCGAGCTCATGTTTTTGTATATATGTGTACATGTATGGAAGCGATGATGACTATCCTATGACGAGTGTTGTGTTGAGCATGACGTATTCATAGGATGAGTTCGATGTTAAGTATGATAAGTGGTGCTCGGGGTAGCTCCGGGTACCCGTCATGGCCCTAGCTGGGTCGTGACAAAAGTGGTATCAAACGCTTTCACCTAGGGTGTGTCTACGAGCCGTGTCCGGAGAGTCTTGTTTATGGGTGAGAAGCGCGCGCACTTATAAACAAGAGGCCGCAGGGCATTTAGGAATAATGAACATCTTTTTTTTTCATAGATCGTGCGTAGAGTAGGTTATAAGATTTCCTTCCTATCTAATCTTTTTACGTTTAAATTTCGCAATGCCTTTGAGAAAGAAGAAGAAATCGGCGCAATATTAAATGCGCCGGAAAAGGCACAAGTCGGAACCCCACCGAGTTAGGACATAATGAGGCTCAGAGTGCTACTCCCTCGCATGCCACTCCCACTCCTATTCCTCCAACAGCAGAGGAGAATGAGAGGGCCCCAGCTCCTTCTCCTATTGCTCCAGATCAGGACTTGCGGGATGCAGTCCAGTTATTGACTCAATTGGTTGCCGCTCAGGCTCAATGGCAAAGTGCGAGTCCCGGTGATAGAGCCACTAGTGCCAGAGCCCGAGATTTTATGAGCTTGAATCCTCCAAAATTTTTCGGGTCAAAGCCGGACGAAGACCCCCAAGGCTTCATAGATGAAATGCTGAGGACATTGAGAATTATCCATGCTTCTGACACTGAGTCTGTGGAATTGGCATCTTATAGACTCTGGGATGTAGCTGTGTTATGGTATAATAATTGGATTTCTTCAAAAGGGGACAATGCACCTCTCCCGGTTTGGCAAGAGTTTGTGGATGCTTTTATTCGCCACTATTTGCCACCGGAAGTTCGAAGAGCCCGAGCTGACAGATTTCTGAATTTAAGGCAAGGGAATATGAGTGCCCGGGAGTATAGTCTTCGCTTCAATTCATTGGCCCGGTATGCTGCCATGGTAGCGGCATACGGGAGATCGGGTACATCGGTTTGTGGGTGGCTTAGGGCTACACATATTCGAAAATTGTTTGACGGCTTCACATTGCGAGAGGGAATGGACATCTCCGTATCCGGTTCACGCCTAGAATTTGGAAGAGCAAAGACGCGAAAGGGTGAGCGTGATATTGATAGAGGACGGACGAAGGCCCGGATCTTTCCGTGCTAGTAGTGAATATAGAGGGGGTCAAAGACAGCAATATTCCAGACATTCAGGCCAGTCGGTGACTAGCGCACCTTCTCGATTTGCAAGCAGAAGACTTGATCGCCCCATCTATTCGTAGACGGGGCCGAGGTTCGAGAGCCTCGATTTCCAGTACCGGGGTGATTCGACCGGATGCGACCGCTTTTACCACGTGTACTCGGTGTGGTAGACCACATTCTGGACAGTGTCGTTTAGGCTCAGGTGCCTGTTATACCTGCGGTCGGGTTGGCCATTTGATGCGTGATTGTCCATTGAGGAGTGACAGAGATAGGGCCCAGCCCACAGGGTCTGCGGCTGGCTCTTCTTCATCCGTGCGCCCTGTAGGGCAGACCACCCAGGCTCCTCAGACTTCAGCAGGCCATGGTAGGGGCCGAGGAGGAGCGTCTAGCTCGAGCGGTCCTCAAAATCGTATATATGCATTGGCCGGGCGACAGGATTTGGAGTCTTCCCCTGACGTTGTTACAGGTATATTGACTGTATTTTCCTATAATGTTTATACGTTGATTGATCCGGGCTCTACTTTATCATATATTACTCCTTATATTGCCGATCGCATCGGGGTGAAACCTGAGTTAATCAAACCTTTTGAAGTGTTTACTCCGGTTGGCGACCCCGTGATAGCTAGACAAGTGTATAAAAAGTGTGTGATTGTAGTATGTGGTCGACGCACCGTAGCCGATTTAATTGAATTGAAAATGCTAGATTTTGATGTTATTATGGGCATGGATTGGTTGGCTTCTTGTTATGCTAATGTGGATTGTAGGACAAAAGTGGTTCGGTTCCAATTTCCGAGAGAACCAGTGCTTGAATGGAAGGGCAACACAACATCTCCAAAAGGTAGGTTTATTTCCTATCTCAAAGCAAGGAAGATGATTGCCAAGTGCTATATTTATCATTTAGTCCGAGTTCATGACACCGAAGCAAAGCCGCCGACTCTTCAATCCGTCCCCGTAGTAAATGAGTTTCCAGATGTGTTTCCAGATGAGCTTTCAGGTCTTCCCCCAGAGCGGGAGATTGAATTTACTATTGATGTATTACCGGACACTGAGCCGATATCCATTCCCCCGTACAGAATGGCCCCTGCAGAATTAAAGGAGCTAAAGGCACAATTGAAGGATTTGCTCGAGAAGGGATTTATTAGGCCTAGTTCATCGCCGTGGGGAGCACCGGTGTTATTTGTAAGAAAGAAAGATGGTTCTTTACGGATGTGCATTGATTATAGGCAGCTGAACAGGGTGACCATCAAGAATAAAGACCATCAAGAATAAATATCCATTTCCGAGAATCGATGATTTGTTCGATCAGTTGCAAAGTGCAAAATGGTTTTCAAAGATTGATTTAAGATCAGGATACCACCAAGTGAGAGTCAAGGAAGAAGACATTCTGAAAATAGCTTTCAAAATCCGATATGGTCATTATGAATTCGAGTGATGTCATTTGGCTTGACTAATGCTCCCGCAGTATTTATGAATCTGATGAATAATGTGTTCAGGCCTTTCTTAGATTTATTCGTGATTGTGTTCATCGATGACATTCTGGTATATTCTCGGTCAGAAGCAGAGCATGCAGATCATATGCGTACTGTCCTTGGAATTCTTCGGGCTCGAGAATTATATGCTAAATTTTCAAAATGAGAATTTTGGCTGAATTTTGTAACTTTTCTGGGCCATATTATTTTAGCTGATGGAATTCGAGTCGATACTCAAAAGATTGAGGCCGTATAGACTTGGCCAAGGCCCACAACGCCTACGGAAGTCCGTAGCTTTCTGGGATTGGCAGGTTATTACAGAAGATTCGTGGAAGGATTTTCCTCTATTTCAGCACCCTTAACGAAGCTAACGCAGAAAGCTGCCAAATTTTAGTGGACCGATGCCTGTGAGCGCAGCTTCCAAGAGCTGAAAGATAGGTTGACTTCGGCCTAGTCCCGACAACTCTGCATGATCGAAGGCTATGTTGTGTATTGTGACACCTCCGGTGTCGGGTTAGGCTAAGTCTTGATGCGACGCAAAAGGTCATTGCCTATGCTTCCAGGCAATTGCGAAAACATGAGAAGAATTACCCGACTCATGATCTTGAATTAGCTGCGGTTATCCATGCACTAAAGATGTGGAGACATTATTTATACGGTGTCCATGTTGACATCTACACAGATCATAAGAGTCTCCGGTATATTTTCAAGCAAAAGGAGTTGAACCTAAGGCAGAGGCGATGGTTAGAGTTATTGAAGGACTATGATGTCAGTATTCTATATCATCCCGGAAAAGCAAATGTGGTGGCTGATGCACTTAGCCGCAAATCAATGGGTAGTCTATGTGAGGTCCCTCCAGAGAAGAAAGAACTAATTCATGAGCTCCACCAACTAGGTAACCTCGGAGTTCGCCTGATTGATTCGGATAATGCGGGAATTGGTATTCACAATCCAACTGTCTCATCCTTAGATATGGAGGTGAAAGAGCGTCAATATGAAGATCCTCAGTTGAGCCACTATAAAGATACATTTCATGAGAAAGAGAAATCTCCATTTGGGATTTCTATGGATGGAGCTCTTAGATATCGAGACAGGCTATGTGTTCCGAATGCTGCGGAATTACGTCGTCGAATTCTAGAAGAAGCTCATTATTCTCGGTATTCCATTCACCCAGGAGCGACAAAGATGTATCATGACCTCAAGTTGATGTATTGGTGGGATGGAATGAAGAAAGACATAGCATAATTTGTAGCCCAATGTCCAAACTGTCAACAAGTGAAAATCGAGCATCAAAAGCCAGGAGGATTGTTACAAGCCATGGAAATCCCAACCTAGAAATGGGAAGTGATCAACATGGATTTTATTGTAGGGTTGCCTCGTTCCCGAAGAAAGTATGACTCCATATGGGTGATCGTGGACAGACTCACGAAATTAGCCCATTTTCTTCCAGTCAGAATCACATATTCGGCAGAAGATTATGCAAGGTTGTATCTTAAAGTGATTGTGCAACATCATAGTGTACCGGTGTCCATTATTACTGAAAGATGAGCACAATTTATAGCTAAATTTTGGAAGTCTTTCCAAGAAGGTTTGGGTACTCAGGTAAGACTTAGCACAACATTTCATCCACAAACTGATGGGCAAGCCGAACGCACTATTCAGACCTTGGAGGATATGTTACGGGCATGTGTGTTAGATTTTGGTGGTAGTTGGGATGACCACTTACCCCTCATTGAGTTTGCATATAATAATAGCTATCATTCCAGTATTCAAATGGCCCCGTATGAAGCTCTATATGGAAGGAAGTGTAGATCGCCAATTGGATGGTTTGAAGTAGGAGAGGTACAGCTAATAGGCCTTGAATTGATTCAACAAGCGGTGGAAAAGATCAAGGTGATCCGAGACCGACTATTGACAGCCCAAAGTCGCCAGAAATCTTATGCGGACAACCGTCGGCGGGACCTAGAATTCCAAGTTGATGATTGGGTATTCTTAAAGGTATCACCGATGAAAGGCGTGATGAGATTTGGTAAGAAGGAAAAATTAAGTCCTCGATACATTGGACCTTATAAAATTGTCCGCAAGATAGGCCAAGTAGCTTATGAACTGGACTTACCTCCAGAACTTGAATCAGTCCATCCGATTTTTCATGTATCAATGCTCCAGAAATGTGTCGGAGATCCTACCAGAATCGTGCTGATAGCGGATGTTCAAGTTACAAAAAAGCTGGCTTTTGAAGAGGAACCCATTGCCATATTAGATAGGCAAGTACGGAAACTTAGAAACAAAGAAGTAGCCTCAGTTAAGGTCTTGTGGCGAAATAATAAACGAGAGGAAATGACTTGGAAAGTGGAAGAAAACATGAAGTCCAAGTATCCACACTTATTTCAACCCCCGGTAGAGATCCAAGATGAGACATCCATATTATCAGGTATGTAATGCTTTCTCTTTATGATGTTGTGGTCGTGTGTGGCCATTATTGTTGTCGTTGTTGTGGCCCTGTGAGGCATCATATATTTTGGGTTGTTGTGACAGGATGATAGTGGCATATTTATAGGGGAAACTCTGGCAAAATTTTTATAAGATTCCTAAGAGTCTAACATTCGAGGACGAATGTTTCCAAGGGGGGAAGGATGTTACACCTCGCATTTTTCATACGTTGAGTTTCGCCAAATGCTAATTGTCCTAGCCTTGGGAAGTAGGACAAATTTTTTCGAGGTTATGGGGATAGATATGTCCATCTTGAGTATATAATGGAGTAAAACCATGTTTAGTAAGCCTCGGGAAGGTTTAAGACTCTCGGATCATCGGAGTTAAGTTTCGGTGGAAGTTTTGCAAAATATCACATTCTGGCACACTTTGTGGTGCAACATGTGAGCAGCAAAGCGCACTTTGCGGCCACGCAGTTGTGCAGCAAAGTGTGACAGTGAAATTTTGTGATTCTGCAAGGTCTGCGACACAACATGCGTTTAGCAAAGCACGCTTTGCGTCTAGCAAAGCTCGCCGCATGTTGTGTCGGTCCAGAATTTTCTAGACCACTATAAATAGCCCAAATTCGACCCTAACTCATTATTTTACCATTTTTGGACCTAGAAATCTCTAGAAACTCTCTCAACAAGTTCTTTTATGATCTAAGACCAAAATCAAGGGCAAACCAAGTGATTCTAACATGAAGAATTCCATGATCATCATTAGATTGTTCTTCCTCTTGTGGTGTTGAATTTGGAGAATTCTTGGAGGTGGAGGAATTTTCAGTTTAGAGTGATCCTTGTGATTGAAGGTAAGATTATCAATCCATCTTCATGTTTATAGTATTATTTGGCATTTACATAACTTGGGTGAAGGAGAAATTGTGAAAGTAAGGTTTAAGTTATGCTAGAACTTGTTCTTATCTATACTTGAGTATGAATTGTTCTAGACTTGGTATGGTTGTGATGTTGTTGGGCTGGTTTGCACAAATAAAGTTGTAATATGAAGTTGTTGGATTGCTAAGTAAGTTGTGAAGATGGAAAGGGAACTAGTATAGAGGGAAACGAGGAAAACAAATTACATGAATCTCATGCACATGAAATGTTCGACAAAAATGTCTAAATGAGTTCTCTTATAAGTTAGGAAGCCATCGTTGATTCGGACACTTCGTTTAATGTAGATAATCATTTATAGAGTGCATGAGGACTCGAGGGATCCGTATACTAAGGAGACAAGGTATGTAAGGCTTACCTCCTTCTTTCAAAGGCATGATTACGATATCGAGATTCTTCGTAAATTTCCATAACCTCCCATGTCCCAACGTGTCGAAAGCTAATAAGTCTTAGTAGTTCTTACAAGAAGAAGATGATATATGTTTATGGTGATGATGATCCCATTGTATGATCTCATTGACGTTATTCATTGTTGTTATCTCACCTTATGACTCTAGTTCCACCAAGGTGAGACTTAGTGATGGAAAGTGTCCCATAACATAATCGGAGGATACGACCTTATGTCACTCCGATGTAACTATAACAATTGTTTAAGTTCTTCTATATGTTTCTATGGTATATGATATATATATATATATATATATATATATATATATATATATATATATATATATATATATATATATATATATATATATATATATATATATTTTAATGGATATATGGATATGCATGTATGGGATATGGGGAAAAGGAAGAGGCGTTATATATACGCATAACCACTCCGATCGGCTTGGCACGTTATGATATCGTCCGGACGCGGATGCCGGGGACGGGATATATGGATAAATGGATCGGGCCGTTCGTTAAGCGGCAATGTATATATATATATATATATATATATATATATATATATATATATATATATGATATATACATATGGAGCGGGCCGTACGTTCCACGAAACATATATACGTATATAGAGACAAATAAGTTTAATGAGAACATGATATATATGGATCGGTACACGTTCCGTTCAAAGAATAGTATAAAAACATATATGTATGTATGGAAGCGCTAAAGGAAATTACATGTGTGTTTCTTCTAAAGAGGCATCTATCTACCTTCTATTTCCTTATTTCTTATTCCTATCATTGGTATTACTCATGCCTTACATACTCAGTACTTTGCTCTTACTGACGTCTTTTTCTTTATGGACGTTATGTTCATGCCCACAGGTAGACAGGGAGACGGCGCAGATCCGTAGGTGCCTATCAGCAGACACATAGGAGCACTCCACTACTCCGGAGGTGCTATTTTTGTTATATTCTTTTGTGTACATACATGGGTATGACGGGGTCCTGTCCCGTCCTTATGTCTCGGCATTCTCGTAGAGGCTCGTAGATACATACGTGTGGGTAGTAGATGTCTTATGGTCCCCTCAGTGTATATTTGTATATGATTTCGGTAGCCTCGCGGGCTCATGTTTTTGTATATATGTGTACATGTATGGAAGCGATGACGACCATCCTAGGATGAGTGGTGTGTTGAGCAAGATGTATACATAGGATGAGTTTGATGTTAAGTATGATAGGTGGTGCTCGGGGTAGCTCCGGGTACCCGTCATGGCCCTAGCTGGGTCGTGACAAGAATTAACACATAGGAATAGTGGCATGAAGCCTACACAATCACTCAATCACAATCACTTAGTAATTCAGCCACACAATATCATGCATGAACACTAGACATGCTTTCTCCTAAAGAATTCACAAACATACAATCAACTAACCAAAGTCTAACTCAAGTAGACCGTAACCTACCTCGATGTAAAGATAGGACAACGCAAGTCCCTCTGCTACAGCCTTTCCTTTCCTTGAAGCCTTAGAACGCTCAAAGTCTAGAAATAGAAGGCTCAATTGTCACGACCCAACCCCGTAGGCCATGACTAGTGCCCGAGCTGGACACTCGTATACACTTGTTATCTATAGTCATACACTACTAGCATGAACGAGCTGTTATAAGTATAAGGGCAAAACATATGCAAGTCGAAGTTTTACCTATCTCCGAAGAGTTACAACCTATAACAAATAATATCGCACCAAAGCCGGCAAAGTAAGTGTCATATATATATATATAGTGAACGTCCCAACAAAACATAAGCGAGAGGCTACCTTCATACACAAAATTCGCCATGATAAACATATATAGCTACGCGAGCCGACAAGGTCGCCACTACAATGGGTACGCCCCAAACACAAGTCATAACCATATAACAAAACAACAACCATACATAGACCCACACTTGTGACCACGGACCTCTAAGAGTGACAACGACTTCATATGACGGACGGGCCCCGCCGTACTCGAACGACAACATATATATATATCAAAAGGTTATACCACGAAACTATGCCCCGGAACAAAGGAGCACTCTGAATAGTGAGTAGATATCCTAGGTCAGCGGATCTCCGAAGCGCTCGCAGCCTGCGGCATGAAACGCAACCCCAAAGAAAGAAAGGGGTCGATGACGAATATGTACCGAGTATGTAAAGCGTGAAACATAGTAAATAGAATCATATCCGAGACAAGGTGTATAGGGCTTCAACAACAACCGAGTTTCGTAAAACTTGCCTTTTTAACATATTTCATTTGTATCGTTTCCATATCAATATCAATATAATGCTTTATAATCAAAACTGCATAATCATTCTGTATATAACATATATAACGTGTCCCGGCCCTGTAATAAGGGACTCGGTATTTATAATCATAACATCATAAGCGTAAACATATTCGTGTCCCGCCCTTTAGTAAGGGACTTTAATAAGGAATATATGCCCTCCTGGCCTCCATCTCCAAACCATCATATCATCACATCATCATCATCATCATATATATATATATAACGTGTCCCGGCCCTCTAGTGAGGGACTCGGTGAATAGTATAATAGATCGGCGCACGAGAACGTACCCTGGCCCGGGCTCGGTGAAGGATATGGCGTAGCACGAGCCAGAGTAATAAGCAACCACATATATATGTAAAACATTTTTGAGACTCAATGAATAGTAATTAGATCAATTCTTGGACATTAGCATGCTACATTATATAAAAACCAAGCATACTTATGCAATTCCTTTTTAAAAAAAATAAGAACTTCTTGTACATTACATATTAGTCCATCATGCAATAAATAACGAGATCATATTTCAACTATACCAACATTTTCAACAGTACGGACGAATAACAATCACATATCATACTAGGAGTTAGAGAGTGG
>NW_026714779.1:0-26008 GCF_029784015.1 Lycium ferocissimum | reverse complement strand
GGAATCCGAATCACACACAAACTCGGCTTATGCCGATACGAATATCAAACGCTACTTCAAACACATCTCAAACTCAAACACATATATATATACATATATCGAAAGCCGATAAGGCTATCCGATGGCGCACTGCCCAAAACATATAATATACAAACACACACAATACGGGGTAGGCACACAACCCACATATACGTCTACAGGCCTCTAAACAAACCAACAGAATCATATGACGGGACAGGGCCCCGCCGTACCCCTGAACACACACACACGCGTATATGCAACGAACGAGTATGTACCAAAATGTAGGCTCCGAGATAAAAGGAGCACTCCAACACAGCAGGATAGGTCTCCTAGACTGGCGGATCGCCAAACTGGTCGTCTGTACTCGCGGGCATGAAACGCAGCCCCCGAAGAAAGGGGGGTCGCACGAAATATGTACCGAGTATGCAAAGCGTAGAAAATACAAAAAATAACCGAGTCACACTCGAAACAAGTACCGAAAGTAAGTACATTTCCAAAATGCCAAATGTTTATTTTCAAATAGAAAGCATGCAAAAAGGGCACGTAAAATATGGTCGCCCGCCGTCGATGGCGCCATAACACAAGATAACACCGAAGGTTTCAAATCTCCGTACAACCCCGAACGCAACACATCATCACAACCCATCATAAGCCATATCACAAAGATAACTCCATAAACGGAACCCGGCCCTATGGCGAGGTCTCGGAACCGTAACACAAGATAACACCGAATATATCATAGTGCGCACGACAAGAAAACCGGCCCGGAACCGGCGAACGATGTACCAACAAACCGCACGAGCGAGTCGTGAGTAACCATATGCATAAAATCATTATCATAGGTTCAAAAAGTAAGTAAAATGACCGTACTTGGGAGTCGGGAAAATCGTCATACCAAACTCTCTCAAACGTCATCGAAGGGTACAAGGAAGGTCGCGGGACCCACGGACGAGTGTCAACCCGAGCCGGGCCCGCCTATGGAAAACATACTCATCACACGTCATACAACCTCCCACGACGATATCGAGGCAATCCGAGCCCTTAGCCGAAAGTTATGAGCGTTCGTAGTTTCAACATCGTTTAAGAATAAAACTCTTTTGAAAACTAAGTTTTTATGCAACTTTAAAATCAATTTTTTTCCAACAACATCAAAACCAATATTTTCTCACATCAACATACGAGTACCAAAAGACAAACGCGAATCATAGACATGCTCGGATTATGAGAATGGAATTTCCTCGAGGCTAGTATCGTAGCCTATATTGAGCTAAGACATGCCAAAAGAAAGAAAAGTTAAGCTTTACATACCTCGCTTGCACACAACGCTAATCCAATCAAACCTATATCTCGAGTTCTCCAAGATCTACATGACATTAATAAATACCAACGTCAACCAAGCATTTAGAAATTCATCTCCAAACTAACACATAATCCTACGGAAAATTGGGCGACTTCCTTTATGAATAGACCAACCCCGAGAATTCAACTCGCCAAATTCAACAACACAACAACACCAACAATCATTCCAATAATGTCCATAATCAATTCAAACATATTTGAACACTAAAGATTCTTCTCCACACATTCCAACAACATTCCAATTATGCTTACACAACTACATACTTACAAACCAATATGTAACCAAACTAACGCATATTCAATTATCAATCCAAAACCATTCAAACAACATTCAAGAACTCTTTAAATAATTCATGCAATATTTCCAACAATCCAACAAATACTCCATTTCACCCGAAATGGCCCCCAAACCCGAGAACCTCAACTCTAACACATTCCTCGATTTCAAATCATGATTTACTCCAACAATCCATACTCTAACCATGTCATTTCCATAAACATAAAAATTATGCCAAATGCACACAACCTTCCAAATCAGCCCACAACACTTACCATACCAATTTGAACCATTAAACTCTTATTTCCAACATAAAATCCACATAACAACAACAACCAAAACTTTAAGAAATTTGATTCATTTCTTGGCACACACAAGGCCACATTCGGCCAACACCAACCCTACACACATAAGAATGATTTCATTCTTTTCTTCACATTACAACAATCAAAACATGCAAACTAGAATTATTTCATTGCTTCCAACACAACATACACACACACACGGCTAAACCCTATATGCACGGCCAAACTTCAACTTGCCATATCTCATGAATTTCATCCATATCAACATACAACAACACACATAAACCTTCCATAACTCATAAAACAAGGTTAGAATTTACCTTTCTTCACAACCCTTCAATTTGTCCAAAGTTGGCCAAGGATGAAAACGAACGATCCAACGCTTGAAACAACCACTCCACGTTACTCAACACCCTTCAATTAGTAGGTTTGCTTAGAAGAAATAATTTTGGGAAGGCTTAATCTTGGTCTTGATTTTGGAGGTTCTTGGCCGAATAGGAGGGGGTTTTTGCTCTCCAAGTTTCTTGATTTTTCTAAGTCTTGAAAAGATGATGGAATGATCCCTCTAAGTCATTCTTGTTTACATATAATGGCCAACCATGTGGCCATGGCCCACTCCTAAGGTGGCCGGCCACATGGCCTATTTCACTCCTCTCATTTTTTTCAATAATTGGCATTTTCAAATATTCCATCTTTGGTCCCGAATTTTCTTAAATGTTCCATGTCCATAAAATCATACACACTTAGGTCTTACAACACAATCGAAGGTCAAACGTCTCGACTTCATATCCCGGAATGGTCTTACCCTAACTTATCATAGTTAACCCGAATCGTCCCGTCGCTCAAAATACGGGATGTAACATCCTTCCCCCCTTTAGAACATTCGTCCTCGAATGTTCAACTAATCTTATAAGGTCGTACAAGGACCTCGGGGAAAGTTCCCGTTATTACCATAACACACAGTCGTACCTGCCAATCATATTCTGTATTTCGAATTCGGACTCTTCTATTGCTCCTCGGCTTAGATTTCGCCTTTCAATTTTCCGTTCACACATCATGCTGCAATCCTAGCTTCTCATTTGCCTCTTACCTCTGAACTTGCAAGATTTCCAAAAACTTCCCAGGGGGTCACCCATCCTGAATTTGCTCTCACCCCAAAGACGCTTAACCTCGGATCTCCGATGAAATACGATGCTTTACCCCCAGTATAATCGCGTCCACCTCATCGCACGACTTTCATTACATAATCTGGAGTAAATTGAAGTTCTAACAGATTTCCAAACGCCCTCATAACACATTTACTATTTTATCCCTCTCCAACCCTCGGCACTAACTTCTCACCTACGGACATTCCTACTTCCCGTTCCAGTATATCCAAATTCCCTATGGCAACAGACATACCTTAATCGTCGTTATTTATAAATACCTAATTATCGGCTTTCGGATCCCTACTCGCCACTATCAAACAACATTCATACAACAAACACACATACATAAGAATATTACAAAAAGGGCTTATATACCTGCATCCGCATTCGGTGCCGCCTCTGAATCCCGCCTACCTGCCAAAGCGTATATGCGATTTGAGGGACCGCTAGCACTGGGGGCTCCACCGCGACCTCTGCCACGGCCTACTGGTGCTGGCACACCCTGACCCATAGGGCGCATGGCTGCTGAAGAGGATGAACCGGCAACTGACCCGGTAGGCTGCGCCGCACCGCCCAAACCAACCCTGACCGGGCAATCCCTCATCAGATGGCCCTGACGGCCACAATTAAAACAAGCACCGCTGGCGCGGAAACACTCCCCCGGGTGAGACCTCCCACAGTGGGGGCACGGAGGTCTGGGTGGTCTCATCTGGCTGGAACCTCCGCTTGCCTGAGGACCCAAGGCCCTGGAACTCTGATCCGCCCGGGATGGTCCTATGTCATCAAATCGCCTATTAACAGACTGTGTATCCCGGCCTGGCGGCGGAAAATATCCACTGGACTGATACTGAGGCTGCCCGCCGCGGAAATCTCCTGAATACCCCGCTGATCTGGCCCTCTTGGGCGGCCTCCTATCACGATCTCTCTTTGGACCGCTCAGGCCCGATGTCGGTCTTCCATTCCCTGGGCGTGCGCCTGCAACCGGCGATGTCCATGTCGACCGCGCCGCCATTGTCATGCGCCAACCAAGTAAAGTAGTCCAACCCTATCACATACCGATGCATTCGGTCGGCCATATCCGCCACTATAGTAGGTGCATACCGGGCCAGAGAATCAAACTCCAAGTTATACTCACGAACACTCCGACCCCTCTGTCGTATCTGCAGAAATCTATCAACCCTTGCCCTCCGCAACTCCGGGGGCAGAAAGTGACGGAGAAAGGCGGCTGTGAACTCATCCCACGTAGCTGGGGGAGCGCCTTCACCCCTGGACAGCTCCCAGGACTCATACCAGTTGGCCGCAACATCTCGTAGTCTGTGCGAGGCTAACTCAACGGACTCGGTCTCTGAAGCCCTGACCAGTCCCAATGCACGTCTCATCCCCCGAATGAAATCATGGGGGTCCTCCTCGCTTAGACCCGAAAAACTCGGGGGGCCACACGTCAAGAAGTCGCGAACCCTCGGCCATCACGCCCGTCGTCATCATCATGCCTCTCCGCCCGCGTCCGCGAGCTTGTCCCGCCACTATTGTCGTCAATAAGCGTCCGTACGGCCTCCCCGCCGTCCTCGCCCTCCGTATCCGGCCGGGGAGCGGGCGCCGGAACCGCCGAGGGACCTACTCCCGGCCTCCCGAAGTCGGGGCGGAGTGGTTGAACCCTCTGAATGTAAAACAATACCGGGCCTAGTCTGCGCACGAGCCCGTGTAACCCTCGGCGCCCGACTAGCCTCATCTGCCTTCGCCTTGCCCTTCTGGGCAGCCGTCGTCTTCTTCGGAGGCATCTCTGAAAGACATAACAATTGATCAGAAAAGAGTCATCCTAATAGCACAGTTCTATCGCACGATCTAGGATTCAAAGAAAAGTAACACCCTAAATGTCCTGTAGCCTCCTGTTTATAGATGTGGTGCACAACACACCGATAAACAAGACTTCTACGAGACACGGCCGTAGACATTCCGAGGACAAACCGCTTTCGATACCACTTTTGTCACGACCCAACCCCGTAGGCCGTGACTAGTGCCCGAGTTGGGCACTCAAACACACTCATCGAATCCCGAATCACACACACCGTTTATGCCGATACGAATATCAAACGCTACTTCAAACACATCTCAAACTCAAACACATATATATATACATATATCGAAAGCCGATAAGGCTATCCGATGGCGCACTGGCCCAAAACATATAATATACAAACACACTGTACAGGGTAGGCACACAACCCACATATACGTCTACGGTGCCTCTAAACAAACCAACAAATCATATGACGGGACAGGCCCCGCCGTACCCCCCGAACACACACACATATATGCAACGAACGAGTATGTACCAAAATGTAGGCTCCGAGATAAAAGGAGCACTCCAACACAAACAGATAGGTCTCCTAGACCGGGCGGATCGCCAAACCGGTCGTCCGTACCGCGGCATGAAACGCAGCCCCCCCCGAAGAAAGGGGGTCGCACGAAATATGTACCGAGTATGCAAAGCGTAAAAATACAAGAAATAACCGAGTCACACTCGAAACGAGAAGTACCGAAAGTAAGTACATTTCCAAAATGCCAAATGTTTATTTTCAAATAGAAAGCATGCAAAAAGGGCACGAGAAAATATGGTCGCCCGCTCGTCGATGGCGCCATAACACAAGATAACACCGTAAGGTTTCAAATCTCCGTACAACCCCGAACGCAACACATCATCACAACCCATCATAAGCCATATCACAAAGATAACTCCATAAACGGAACCCGGCCCTATGGCGAGGTCTCGGAACCGTAACACAAGATAACACCGAAATATATCATAGTGCGCACGACAAAGAAACCGGCCCGGAACCGGCGAACGATGTACCAACAAACCGCACGAGCAGAGTCGTGAGTAACCATATGCATAAAATCATTATCATAGGTTCAAAAAGTAAGTAAAATGACCGTACTTGGGAGTCGGGAAAATCGTCATACCAAACTCTCTCAAACGTCATCAGAAGGGTACAAGGGAAGGTCGCGGGACCCACGGACGAGTGTCAACCCGAGCCGGGCCCGCCTATGGAAAACATACTCATCACACGTCATACAACCTCCCACGACGATATCGAGGCAATCCGAGCCCTTAGCCGAAAGTTATGAGCGTTCGTAGTTTCAACATCGTTTAAGAATAAAACTCTTTTGAAAACTAAGTTTTTATGCAACTTTAAAATCAATTTTTTTCCAACAACATCAAAAACCAATATTTTCTCACATCAACATACGAGTACCAAAAGACAAACGCGAATCATAGACATGCTCGGATTATGAGAATGGAATTTCCTCGAGGCTAGTATCGTAGCCTATATTGAGCTAAGACATGCCAAAAGAAAGAAAAGTTAAGCTTTACATACCTCGCTTGCACACAACGCTAATCCAATCAAACCTATATCTCGAGTTCTCCAAGATCTACATGACATTAATAAATACCAACGTCAACCAAGCATTTAGAAATTCATCTCCAATAACACATAATCCTACGGAAAATTGGGCAAAGACTTCCTTTATGAATAGACCAACCCCGAGAATTCAACTCGGCCAAATTCAACAACACAACAACACCATCATTCCAATAATGTCCATAATCAATTCAAACATATTTGAACACTAAAGATTCTTCTCCACACATTCCAACAACATTCCAATTATGCTTACACAACTACATACTTACAAACCAATATGTAACCAAACTAACGCATATTCAATTATCAATCCAAAACCATTCAAACAACATTCAAGAACTCTTTAAATAATTCATGCAATATTTCCAACAATCCAACAAATACTCCATTTCACCCGAAATGGCCCCCAAACCCGAGAACCTCAACTCTAACACATTCCTCGATTTCAAATCATGATTTACTCCAACAATCCATACTCTAACCATGTCATTTCCATAAACATAAAAGTTATGCCAAATGCACACAACCTTCCAAATCAGCCCATAACACTTACCATACCAATTTGAACCATTAAACTCTTATTTCCAACATAAAATCCACATAACAACAACAACCAAAACTTTAAGAAATTTGATTCATTTCTTGGCACACATGAAGGCCACATTCGGCCAACACCAACCCTACACACATAAGAATAATTTCATTCTTTTCTTCACATTACAACAATCAAAACATGCAAACTAGAATTATTTCATTGCTTCCAACACAACATACACACACACGGCTAAACCCTATATGCACGGCCAAACTTCAACTTGCCATATCTCATGAATTTCATCCATATCAACATACAACAACACACATAAACCTTCCATAACTCATAAAACAAGGTTAGAATTTACCTTTCTTCACAACCCTTCAATTTGTCCAAAGTTGGCCAAGGATGAAAACGAACGATCCAACGCTTGAAACAACCACTCCACGTTACTCAACACCCTTCAATTAGTAGGTTTGCTTAGAAGAAATAATTTTGGGAAGGCTTAATCTTGGTCTTGATTTTGGAGGTTCTTGGCCGAATAGGAGGGGTTTTTGCTCTCCAAGTTTCTTGATTTTTCTAAGTCTTGAAAAGATGATGGAATGATCCCTCTAAGTCATTCTTGTTTACATATAATGGCCAACCATGTGGCCATGGCCCACTCCTAAGGTGGCCGGCCACATGGCCTATTTCACTCCCTCTCATTTTTTTCAATAATTGGCCATTTTCAAATATTCCATCTTTGGTCCCGAATTTTTCTTAAATGTTCCATGTCCATAAAATCATACACACTTAGGTCTTACAACACAATCGAAGGTCAAACGTCTCGACTTCGCGTCCCGGAATGGTCTTACCCTAACTTATCATAGTTAACCCGAATCGTCCCGTCGCTCAAAAGTCGAGACGTGTGACCTTCGATTTTGTCATGTGACCTAAGTGTGTATGACGTTATTGGTATGGGAACATCAAAGAAACTTCGGGACCAAAGATGGAATTATGAGAAGTTGCTAATTATTGAAATAAAAGGAGGAAATAAAATGGGGCCACGTGGCCGGCCACCTAGGAGTGGGCCATGGCCACATACGTTGGCCATTATTTGTAATATAAGGATGGCTTAGAGGGATTATTCATCATCATTTCAAGACTTAAAACAATCAAGAACCTTGGAGAGAAACTTAGGGGCTGTTCGGCCAAGAACAAGAAAAAGAGTCCAAGATTTAGCCACCAAAAAAAATTATTCTTTCAAGAAAACCTACTAATTGGAGGGTGCTTAGTAACGTGGAGTTGTTGTTTCAAGCGTTGGATTGTTCGTTTTCATCCTTGGCCAACTTTGGACAAGTTGAGGAGTTGTGAAGAAAGGTAAGTTCTAATCTTGTTTTGTGAGTTATGGAAGGTTTATGTGTGTTGTTGTATGTTAATATGGATGAAATTCATGAGAGTTTTGTATTTGAAGTTGAAGCCGTGTGTATGGTAGTTTAGCCGTGCATGTGTGTATGTTGTGTTAAAGGTGGTGCATGAGTTCTATGTAACATGTTTGGTTGTTGTAGAGTGTTGGAGTGAATGAAAATCATGAAGTATATATGTGGGTGAGGTTGGCCGAATATGGCCTATTATGTGTGTCAAGAAATGAATTAGTTTTCTTAGAATTTTGGTTGTTGTTGTTATGTGGATTCCATGTTGGAAATAAGAGTTTAATGATTCGAATTGGTATTGTAAGTGTTGTGGGCTGTTTTGGAAGATTTTGTGTGTTTAGTGATTTTTATATTTATGGAAATGGCATGGTTTTGGAAAATTTTGTGTGTTTAGTGTGATTTTTATATTTATGGATATTATTTGTTGGGTTGTTGGAAATATGAACTATTTAAAGGTTTGTTGTGTTGTTTGAATTTTTGCGGATAATTGAATATGAATTTGATTACATATTGGGGTTAGTTGTCCATTTATAAAATGTTGTTGGAATGTGTGGAGAAGAATCTTTAGTGTTCAAATATGTTTGAATTGATTCCGGATAGGAATGATGTGTTAGTTGTGTTGTTGAATGAACTTCTCCATTTATAATGGAAGTCTTTCCGGGATTATGACGTTGGTATTTATTGATGTTATGTAGATCTTGGAGAGTTCGAGATATAAGTTTGATTTGGATTAGCGTTGTGTGCGAGCGAGGTATGTAAAGCTTAACTCTTCTTTCTTTGGCATGCCTTAGTTCAATATAGGCTACGATACTAGCCTCGAGGAAATTCCATTCTTATAATCCGAGCATGTCTATGATTCGCGTTTGTCTTTTGGTACTCGTATGTTGATGTGAGAAAATATTGGTTTTGATGTTGTTGGAAAAAATTGATTTTAAAGTTGCATAAAAACTTGGTTTTCAAAAGAGTTTTATTCTTAAACGATGTTGAAACTACGAACGCTCATAACTTTCGACTAAGGGCTCGGATTGCCTCGATATCGTCGTGGGAGGTTGTATGACGTGTGATGAGTATGTTCTCCATAGGCGGGCTCGGCTCGGGTTGACACTCGTCCGTGGGTCCCGCGACCTTCCTTTGTACATTTCTGATGACGTTTGAAGGAGTTTGGTATGACGATTTTCCCGATTCCCAAGTATGGTCATTTTACTTACTTTTTGAACCTATGATAATGATTTTATGCATATGGTTACTCACGACTCTGCTCGTGCGGTTTGTTGGTACATCGTTCGCCGGTTCCCGGGCCGGTTTTGTTGTCGTGCGCACTATGATATATTCTGGTGTTATGCTGTGTTACGGTTCCCGGACCTGCCATGCGGGCAGTTCCGTTTATGGAGTTATCTTTGTGATATGGCCCCTATGATGTGTTGTGATGATGTGTTGTGTTCGGGGTTGTACGGAGATTTGAAACCTTCTGGTGTTATGCTGTGTTATGGCGCCATCGACGGGCGGGCGACCATATTTTCTGTGCCCTATGCATGCTGTTTATTTTGAAAATAAACATTTGACATTTTGGAAAGGTACTTACTTTCGGTACTTCTGTTTCGAGTGTGACCCAGATTTGTTTACTGTACTTTCTGCTTTGCATACTCAGTACATATTTCGTACTGACCCCCTTTCTTCGGGGGCTGCGTTTCATGCCAACGAACACAGTACCCCACGGTTGCAGTCCGTAGATTAGGATACCTATCCTGCTGTGTTGGAGTGCTCCTTTTATCCCGGAGCCTACATCTTGGTATATACTCGTTCGTTGCATGTGTGCGTGTGTGTATGTGTTCAGGGGTACGGCGGGGCCCTGTCCCGTCATATGATTCTGTTGGTTTGTTTAGAGGTCTGTAGACGTATGTGTGGGTTGTGTGCCTACCTTGTACAGATGGGTTTGTATGCTATATGCTTTGGGCCAATGCGCCGTTTGATAGCCTTGTCGGCTTCCGATATATATATATATATATGATTGAGTTTGAGATGTGTTTGAGACAGCGTTTGATATTTGTATACGCGTCAGCCAGCTGTGTGTGATTCAGGTTTGATGAATGCGTTTGGGTGCCCAACTCGGGCACTAGTCACGGCCTACGGGGTTGGGTCGTGACAATATCGATTAGCCCGCGTCCGGGCCTCCCGCGTCCGGGGTAATTATCTCGTGCCGCCCACTAGTGGTGGTCGTGCCTGGCCCTCTAGACCAGTATAATTATATGCAGTCCACTACGCCCATCGTAGTGGCGGTCGTGCCCGGCCCTCTAGGCCGGTATAACATCCAATAGCTGCCGCCGTAGCGGTGACATGCCCGGCCATCTAGGCCAGTTTAGCATCCATCATAAGCATGCATTGGAGCCCAATCAAAAGCTATAATTTTATCGGAGTGACGTAAGGTCGGAAACCTCCGATTACATTATGGAATAACCATGGGCGCTTTGCCTCACCTTGAAGGAACTAGTAATAAGGCGAGACTATCAATGGAAGATAACATTACGAGAGAACATAAAACAGGATCATTTCACGTACTTTGAAATCTTCAAAATAGTCCTTATCCAAAAATAGCTTAACATTTCATATCGTCGCATTCATGGTAAAGACATATCCTTGGCATGTTCATCATAGACGTTTTCTCATATATGGCGTCTTCCTTGTCGTCATAAAATCATAGTCGTCGTTTTAGTCATAAAAGCTTTTAAAATCGTAAAATTTAGTTTTTGGAGAAAATGAATATTTTTGAAAACTTTTATAAACCTTAAGAAAGGAAAATCGTTCTTTGGAACCACTGTGTCTATCTTTTGAAAATAAGGACGCTATATAAACATTTAACACATTTCATGTATGATTCATGCCATAGAAAGAAAAAGGGACGAGCCTTAACATACCTGCGCCGCGCCTTATTAGCTACGCTTAATTGTCCATGCTTGTCGTCGCTAGTCTACATCCAAGACGATTAACGAAATTGTTAGGTCCATTATCATATGCCTCTCTTAATCCTTCAAACACATTTACTTATAATCTGCCGAAATTTCGGCAGCATCTCCCCTGTAAATACACCGTCCCGAGAATATGGCTCGGCCCAAACCAACATCTACAACAATCCGGGAATTCAACCCGGCCAAATTATCAACAGTACCAACAATTATTCTTGCAATACTTCAACGTTCAATTCAATTCAGTTCAATTCGCATAATATTCCGTCGAATCAATCGACATACTATTTCACTCGAAACCTTCAAATTTAACAACAACCGTACATTTCATTATCATTCATATTCATTACTTCAACCACATTTTTTATTCAACATCACATAATCCTTAACGACGACAACTAAAACGTCCAATAAAATCAATTTACACTAACTTACCAAAACACCTACTATTCGGGTACAACAACTTCATACACATTGTCATGCATTTCCATCCTTCTCTATACATTCCTCATCACATATAAATCATCTATAACAATCAAAACACTAAATAAAACTAATTCATCACATTCTACCATCACCACTTCCATGCGGCCATTAACCATTGCATGCATCTTTCCATAGATTTTTATTCATTTCTTAACACAACAACAACAACAATTAACATGCTACGTACAATTTAATCCACTCCTTTCCATACACACCAAAACAGCCCATTCTCGGCCACATATCAACAAGCATCATATTCATGAGTTTTATTCATTTCTACACATTACGATATGTACAAGATATTCACAACCACAACAACCAAAGTACCAAATAAAATCAATTCATTTGTCCTACACACCCCACTATATTCGGCCATCATGGCCACAACTTCAACATGCATGTCTTCATGTTTTTCATTCATTTCTCTATACTACAACATATACCAAGCATCCATAACACATAGAGAAGATTGGTTCTCACCTTTTCTCTTCAACTTTCCACTTAGCTTAGGATCATGAACTTGTACAAATGAATGATTTCTTGTTCCAATAACTCTTCCACGTTGTAGAGGACCTTCCAATTACTTGGAATACAAGAAGAGAATAATTTTTGAACCATGATTTCTCCATGACCCAAGTTCGGCCACCATGGCCGAACTCCTTTTTTTTTTTTTTGTTTTGTTTCTTCTTCTTTCCTCCTCTTCTTTTAATTGATGAATTAATTCCCTTCTCTCCTATATATATATTACCATGTCATGTGAGGGGCATGTGCCCCTCTCTTCATTCTTTCTTTTTCTCTAGAATTTTCTCTCCTTTTCTTGACTTTTCTTTTATTTTCTTCAAATTTCCAAAAGATGACTAATCCCTTTTTGTCTCTTTTTCCCCTTTGTTTTTCGGCCACATGGCCCTTTTCCAAGAAATTTCTTGGTTACTCGTGAAATGACCATTTTGCCCCTAGCCTATTTTTCATATTTCCATGAACCATTTCGCGAATTTTCCTTTTTCGCCCTTAACCTCTCTCAATATTTCCACACTAATAATGTTCATAAATATTATTCATAACCAACTTGTGCGTTAGAAAAAATTTTGGAGAATGGTCTCGCCCTTAACTTTCCACGTCGACTTGAAATTTTCAAACGTACAAAATACGGGCTATAACATCCTCCCCCCCTTTAGAACATTTGTCCTCGAATGTTCAACTGACCTTACGGGCGTTATAATACTACGGGAGGGTTCTCATTTATAGGCGTTCCTTCCTTTATGCCCGTTTCTTATCCTTTACCTCGTTTTCCTCATAATCGAACTCATGGGCCTTCTAATTTACTAGACCAACACATTACCCTTGTCTTTCTCAGACCATCTCTTTTCTGTTACTGCTCATCACCACACCTTAACGGAGACCATGTTTGAGTACGCAATCTTTACTTAACGAACCAATGCGGCTGTAGGCTATTCCTTTATTCCCAGGTCAATCTCTTAGTATACTCATTGTTATTTCGCTTCTACTTTTCTCCCAAGTATTCTTGCGACACACCGACATATGTTTGTACTCCGATTCCAAGCCAATAGATTTTCCTTTACGGTACTTGATAGTGTTGCGATTCCTTTTTAGGTCTAACATAATATAGGTCTCCCCCGCTAAGGGCTCCTTATACCAACAATATTCCTATGAAGTCTTCGTTTATACCTTGTTTCTCATCTTTTGCTAACTCCATGCCTAGCATCCCGGAACTTTCTTATCCTAAGTTTTTTTTACCTTCCATCTATGTCGTCCTTCGTCCACATTCCCATCCACTATTCGTCCTTTCACTTCCTTAGTTCGCTTGTTCGTAATTAACTTCTTTGACTACGCATTCGTGCGGTAGCTGTGTATCCATGCTCTTCCTATCTAGTTACTATTCCTTTAGTCTTGTTTATCCAAATCGGTCCTCACGCCTTGTACACTCCTTTCCTCGTCTCTTTTTATCATACTCCATCCCTCTTCCCATGCCTACTTTGAGTCCTTCCCCAAACAATCTCGCGCTTTGCCGTAATTTCTCTCGGGAGCCTCGCTCTCGAGGTCCTTACTTTCACTTTCTTTCGACACTTTGTTCTCTTTGTTTTCCACTAACGCACTCTTTCCTTCCCAACCGTCCACCATATTAGACCTTCTAGCTTAATCCATAACAAAATAATGACAACTTTCCTTATAGCACTTATACCGTCCACTTTCGCCGTCACCGGCTTCGATTCCTGCTTACTTGACCAATGCCTTCCTTACCGTAATGGCGCCGGTTCTTCGGGACTCAAGTATCTATCGATATAATCATATGTAAAATATTCTACACAGTCATATACATATATATATATATATATATATATCTACTATCAACTAACCCATAAAGTACTTCCAAACACTATTCAAGCCTATCCTAATTCCCGGCCTGCCGTTCCTTCGTCCTTCAATGAACTAGTCTCGTGTCCTACCACGTCCCCTGTGATCCAACCATCCCATATACCAAGTCTTCCTTAGGCTAACTCAACTTCTCATTTGTCTCATACGTCTGACGATATCTTTCAGATTTCTCGCATACTTCCCGGGTCACCCATCCTAGAATTGCTCCCACCGAGCACGCTTAACCTCGAAACTTTGGTAGAATCCGGTGCCTTATATATTTTTGCGTCCGCTTTCTCATATGGCCCTTACTACTCGATCTGAGGCCAATCAAAACATTACAACTTCCGAGACGTTCTCATAATACGTTCTTTCTTTTACAATGACCGTTTTACCCTTTTCGTTTCCCGATGTTCACTTTCCACCTGTATGTATAACCATTTCTGTCCGGCGCCCAACTCCATGTGAGAACAAATATATTTAATCGACCTCACTTTCTTTGGACTTCCATCATTCCTCGCATTTTTCCGCCGATCTTTTGCGCCCTCTGAAATCGTTGATTAATATAAGAATCTTATTTCCTATAACTTGGCTCTAGCGCACGATCTAATGGCGAAGGTCAACCATTCCTAGATGCCCCTGACCTCACAGTACATAGATGTGACGCCGGCTTGGCCCACCCATGCATGAGGACTCACGGGACACGACTTTCGCGTACAACCTTGGACCGACCTTCGTTCCGATACCACTTTGTCACACCCTTAATCTTGATGTTACATCCCGTATTTTGAACGTCGGGACGATTCGGGTTAACTATGAAAAGTTAGGATTAAGACCATTCCGGGTTACGAAGTCGAGACGTGTGACCTTCGATTTTGTCATGCGACCTAAGTGTGTATGACGTTATTGGTATGGAAGCATTAAAGAAACCTTGGGACCAAAGATGGAATTAAGGGAGTTGGCTATTATTGAAATAAAAAGGAGAGAGAATGAAATGGGGCCATGTGGCAGGCCACCTTAGAGGGGCCGTGGCCACGGTTGGCCATTATTTGAAATAAAGGGATGACTAAGGGACCCTATATATCATCTTCATTAGCAAGAAAAATCAAGAACTTGAGAGCAAAAAAAGACCAACATTCGGCCATGGCAATGGAAAACCAAGACCAAGATTAAGCTTTCCAAAATTATTTCTTTGATGCAAACCTACTAATTTGAGGGTGCTTAGTAACGTGGAGGTGTTGTTTCAAGCGTTGGATTGTTCGTTTTCATCCTTGGCCAACTTTGGACAAATTGAGGATTTGTGAAGAAAGGTAAATTCTAATCTTGTTTTATGAGTTATGAAGGGTTTATGTGTGTTGTTGTATGTTGTTATGGATGAAATTCATGAGAGTTTTGTATTTGAAGTTGAAGTCGTGTGTATGGTAGTTTAGCCGTGCATGTGTGTGTATGTTGTGTAAAAGGTGGTGCATGAGTTTATGTAGCATGGTTGGTTATTATGGAGTGTTGAAATGAATGGAAATCATGAAGTATGCATATATGGGTGTTGGCCGAATATGGCCCTTTGTATGTGTTAAGAAATGAATTAGTTTTTGTCACACCCCAATCTTGATTAGGGTGTGATGGGCACCCGACATCGCAATCCTTGTTTGTTTAAAGACCCGCTAACCCTTACTACGTACTTGAAATTTTTTTTGAACCTCTAAGTCGGTGTATACAATAAGGTTACTAAAACATACTTTTATTGCTTTTAAATCAAGTAAAACATGTCACCGTACAAACTTGTATTATAATACAAACCGACTCCCAAAACCCACGACTCTGTACTCGCAAAGTCTCTCTACCGTAATCGTGGGAATCGGCACGTATACCGACTCGGCTTCACTCCGGGCCAAATGGAGCTTGCCAACTTCGCTGGAACATCTTTTACATTAACTTCGATCCGTCCGGGTGTACCGCGTGGCATGAACGCAGCCGAAGAGGAGGGGATGCACGAGCAATGTACCGAGTATGCAAGACATGAATAATAATAATAATAATACGAACAAAAAACGTAAGTATGAGCGAATACCGTGGGATTATAGAATCTACGATGAGATAAGAGGATAGCACGTACCTATAAGTGCCCTTGGGCAAATGTCGTACTTTCTTAGCTTTCGTTTTTCGTATATATATACACATATACATAAAAAAGAATTATATTATATTAGTCGAGGCGTCGGCAGCCGATCCATTTAACCATAATATATACCCCGCGTCCGGCATCCCGCGTCCGGACGATATCATGTGCGGACTCCAACCGATCGTGGATATGCGTACATAACGCTCACCCTTATCCCTATTTTTCCCCGTAAATATGTGCATGCTTCAAGTATAAATACGGCGTCTATAAGCATACGTCTCATTCAAAGATATATATATATCAGCGTCTATAGCGCTCCGATTCTTTTTGTCACATGCACACACTTATATCATATATATTTGCCAGGCCGTCTATAGCGTCCGGTTCTACTATTCTATTCCATGTATATATTTATAAAGCGCCTATATAGCGTATTCCGGGTTCGTTATTATATATATGTATGTATCTTAGGGTTCACACATCAATCGGGGGGTCATAAAGCACAATTTCCGGTCTTTAGAATCCTTAGAATAGTCATTAAGACTTTCAATATTGTAAAACTTGATTTTTAAAGAAAAAATATTTTGGAAACTTGATTATAAACTTTTTGTAAGGAAAAAAATCATGCATTGGAGTCAAAAGTTTAGTTAAAACCACTACTAATTTGATAGTAGGAACGATAACCAAAAACTTTTATTAGCTATAGCATGGAAATAAAGCAATAATGTAACGATAAGAAGGGATTTGGGAATAGTGGGCCCGCCTCGGTCGAATGAGGCGGCGTACACAATTTACGTGTAAGACGTTTCATGACATTGCTTATGAGAGTTTTTAAGGTACCTGGTCTCTTTATGCAAGTTCTAAAGGTCTAAGAAGTTTTCCAACATTTCGCACCATTTCTAGTTCAATCTTCTTTTGAATGAATAGTGGCGAATTTCAATCTTGGATTTCGAGAAAAGGAATGATCCCAGGCCCGTATCCAACTTAGTATGCGTCTAAGACATGCCGTAGAAAGAGGGTAAGTCTTACATACCTCTTTCTGCTCCTTCGCTACTCCGAATCCAAGCCGCAACCGCCAAAAATCTATGATTTGGTCACATTTACCAATTGTCAATTTGAGCATCTAGAAGTTAGAATTCAAAGTAATCATTTGTCTACCGAAATTTCGTACACTTCCCACGTAAATATACCATGCCACCAAGTTTAACTCGGCCGATTTCAATCAACAACAATCCCGGAATACAACCCGGCCAAACTAACCACAATCAAACCAACAATCATAATAACAATATCAATTCACAACATTTTCAAGACTTTCCAACCCAAATCTTTCAAATGTCTTAAGAACACCAACAATGCATTTATTTCTTTCAACTTCATAAACTGTATCAACAATCCGTGCTAGCAACATCACTTCCACAAATTCAAGAAAACATATTGAAATCACATGGAACTCCAAATCAGCCCACATGGTTCTACATCTTCAACACAAGTTATTAAACCTTTATTTTTACCACATAATCCACAAGAAACAACGACCAAACGTTACATATAATTTGTTCATCATACTCCCTCCAAAACACCCCCCACGGCTACCACACACAACATTCAAGGTTCCATAATTTTCCATTCATTTCAACACATTACAACAATCAACATATCAATTAAAATTGATTCATCACTCCCTAGACATAATACACATACACACGGCCTACACCATGCACCACACGGCCACAACCACAACTTCCATATTTCCATAAATTTTCATCCGTTTCTATACTCTACAATATGTACCAAACATCCATAACTTAATAATCAATTACTAGATAATATCAATTCATCACTTTACTCCAACACAACACATATATTCCGCCAACATACAACATGCATATTTCCATGTTTTTCATCCATTTCCATATACTACAACATTCACAATCACCATAACACATCTAAAAGAGGATTAAAACTCACCTTTCTCACTTAGTTCTTCAACATGACTTAAGTGGGGAATTGCATGAACAAAGGCTTGCTTGCCTCAACAATTGCTCCATGATGATTAGCATCTTCCAAAGGGTAGAAAACATAGAAGAAAAATAATTTTTCTTGATCAATTCCTCATGCCAATTTTTTTCACCATGGCCGAATGCCTACTATACTCCCTCTCTTCTTGTTTTTTTTTCTTTCTTTCTTGAATTAAAAGATGAATATATATATATATACACATCCTCCACCACTTTTCATATTTGCACTTAAGTTCCTCCAAGTATGGCCTTGTATTCTCTTTCTCCCTTTCTAGACTTTTTCTTCTTTTTTCTTGATTTTTCTTTTCTTTTCTTGATTCTTCTTAAGCTTAATCAAAGAAGACTAATTGTCTTCTTGAAGAAGCTTTGGCCCCCACATTTTTAAAATTTACAAATAGCCTCCATTACTTAAAATAAAGGCATATAGTGCACGGCCAACATGGCCCCTTCATGAATTTTTCTTGAACTTTATAAAATTACCATTTTGCCCTTGACTTCCACAATATTACCACGACCCATTTTACGAATTTCTCTTTCTTGCCCTAAGCCTTTCTCAATATCCCCACAATGCCAATACCCATAAATAATATTCCTAACAACTCGGACATTAAAATTATTTTTGAACATAGTCTTGACCTTAATTTCTTACCATTATCCCACAACGTCCGAACGTACGAAATACGGGCTATAACATCCTCTCCCCCTTTAGAACATTCGTCCTCGAATGTTCAACTGACCTTATGGGCGTCATAATGCTCTGGGAGGGTTCCTTTTATAGCTACTCCCTCCCTTATGCCCGTTCTTTATCTTTTACCTTATTCTTCATCGAACTCCTCGCCCTCCCCTTTAAGGGGCTCCTTATATGCCGATAGTCCTTTTATGAAGTCTTTGTTGATACCTTATTCCTCGCCTTCCTTCCAATCCTATGCCTCACACAGGGAACTCTTTACTTTTCACCTTTTTTCCCAGAGTATTCGATCTCCTTATTTTCCAGCTACTCACTCTCTTTCTTTTCCGAATATGGTACACATTTCCATCTTTTCATATATATATACATTTACTACCAACTAACCCACAAGGTACTTTCCAACGCTATTCAAGCCTATCCTAATTCCAAGCTATGACACACTTTCCTGTCTCTTTTCCAAGCTAATCCACCTCGTCTTACGCATCCTCTTAAGGTCTCCATCCATCCATATATTCTAGTTTTCCTTAGGTTACTCTTAACTATTCATTTGTTCCTTGTATCTCAATTTGTAGGACTTTTGGTTTATTTCCCAGGGGTCACCCATCCCCGAAATTGCTCTCTCCTGAGCACGCTTAACCCCGAGACTTTGGTGGAATTTGGTACCTTAACACCGATATTTTCGTCTACTTCCTCGTATGCCTTTTATTACGATCAAGGGCAAGTCGAAGTCTCACAAACTTTCCGAGCATTTTCGTAACACGTCCTTTCCTTATAATTACTATTTTGCCCTTTTCTCTTCTCGATACTCACTTTACGCTCGTATATGACTATTTCTGTCGGGCGCCCACTTAACATAACGGAACAAATATATTCACCGGTCTCACCTCTTTTGCCTTCCATATCATTTCTCGCCTTTTTCCGCCGATACCGGGCTTCGCGGAAGTCAACGATTAGTATAAAGGATCTTATCTCCTATGACTTGGCTCTATCGCACGATCTCATGGATGCAGAAAAGGTCAACCATTCCTAAATGCCCCGTAGCCTCCACTTATAAATGTGGCCGGCTTCACACCCATAAACAGACTCTACCGGACACGACTTTGCATACAACCCTTGGACCGACTCTTCGATACCACTTTGTCACACCCCAATCTTGATTAGGGTGATGGGCACCCGACCCCGTAATAAGCGAGCGAACCCGCTAACCCTTACTACGTACTTGAAATTTTTTTTTTGAACCTCTAAGTCAGGTGTATACAATAAGGTTACTAAAACATACTTTTATTGCTTTTAAATCAAGTAAAACATGTCACTGTACAAACTTGTATTATAATACAAACCGACTCCCAAAACCCACGACTCTGTCTGCAAAGTCTCTAACTGTAATCAGGAATCCTGGCACGTATACTCTGACTCGGCTTCACTCCAGGCCAAATGGAGCTTGCCAACCCGCCGGAACATCTTTTACATTAACTTCGATCCGTCCGGGTGTACTGCGTGGCATGAACGCAGCCCCGAAGAGGAGGGGTCGATGCAGCAATGTACCGAGTATTCAAGACATGAATAATAATAATAATACGAACAAAAACGTAAGTATGAACGTGCAATACCGTGGGATTATAGAATCGTGATGAGATAAGAGGATAGCCCGTACCTATAAGTGCCCTTGGGCAAATCATGTACTTTCTTAGCTTTCCTTACTCGTATATATATACACATATACATAAAAAAAGAATATATTATATTGCGAGGCGTCGGCAACCCGATCCATTTAACCATAATATACACGCCCGCGTCCGGCATCCCGCGTCCGGGACGATATCATGTGCCGGACTCCAACCGATCGGTGGATATGCGTACATAACGCTCTGCCCTTATCCCTATTTTTCCCCGTAAATATATGCATGCTTCAAGTATAAATATCGGCGTCTATAGCGCCCTGTCTCATTCAGCATATATATATATCAGCGTCTATAGCGCTCTGATTCTTTTTGTCACATGCACACACTTATATCATATATATTTACCAGCGTCTATAGCGCTCTGGTTCTACTATTCTATTCCATGTATATTTATCAGCGCCTATATAGCGCTCTGGTTCTGTTATTATATATATGTATGTATGCCGGGTTCACACATCAATCGGTCATAAAGCACAATTTCCGGTCTTTAGAATCCTTAGAATAGTCATTAAGACTTTCAATATTGTAAAACTTGATTTTTAAAGAAAGGAAATATTTTGGAAAACAGTTATAAACTTTTTGTAAGGAAAAAATCATGCATTGGAGTCAAAAGTTTAGTTAAAACCACTACTAATTTGATAGTAGGAACGATAACCAAAAACTTTTATTAGCTATAGCATGGAAATAAGCTTAATGTAACGATAAGAAGGGATTTGGGAATAGTGGGCCCCGCCTCGGTCGAATGAGGCGGCGTACACAATTTACGTGTAAGACGTTTCATGACATTGCTTATGAGAGTTTTAAGGTAATCGGGTCTCTTTTATGCAAGTTCTAAAGGTCTAAGAAGTTTTCCAACATTTCGCACCATTTCTAGTTCAATCTTCTTTTGAATGAATAGTGGCGAATTTCAATCTTGGATTTCGAGAAAAGGAATGATCCCCGAGGCCCGTATCCAACTTAGTACGTCTGAAGACATGCCATAGAAAGAAGGGTGAAGTCTTACATACCTCTTTATCGCTACTTCGCTACTCCGAATCCAAGTCGCAAATCCGCCAAAATCTATGATTTGGTCACATTTACCAATTGTCAATTTGAGCATCTAGAAGTTAGAATTCAAAGTAATCATTTGTCTACCGAAATTTCGTGACAGCACTTCCCCCCGTAAATATACCATGCCACCAAGTTTAACTCGGCCGATTTCAATCAACAACAATCCGGGAATACAACCCGGCCAAACTAACCACAATCAAACCAACAATCATAATAACAATATCAATTCACAACATTTTCAAGACTTTCCAACCCAAATCTTTCAAATGTCTTAAGAACACCAACAATGCATTTATTTCTTTCAACTTCATAAACTCGTATCAACAATCCGCATGCTAGCAACATCACTTCCACAAATTCAAGAAAACATATTGAAATCACATGGAACTCCAAATCAGCCCACATGGTTCTACATCTTCAACACAAGTTATTAAACCTTTATTTTTACCACATAATCCACAAGAAACAACGACCAAACGTTACATATAATTTGTTCATCTTACTCCCTCCAAAACAGCCCCCACGGCTACACACAACATTCAAGGTTCCATAATTTTCCATTCATTTCAACACATTACAACAATCAACATATCAATTAAAATTGATTCATCACTCCTAGACATACAATACACATACACACGGCCTACACCATGCACCACACGGCCACAACCACAACTTCCATATTTCCATAAATTTTCATCCGTTTCTATACTCTACAATATGTACCAAACATCCATAACTTAATAATCAATTACTAGATAATATCAATTCATCACTTTACTCCAACACAACACATATATTCCGCCAACATACAACATGCATATTTCCATGTTTTTCATCCATTTCCATATACTACAACATTCACAATCACCATAACACATCTAAAAGAGGATTAAAACTCACCTTTCTCACTTAGTTCTTCAACATGACTTAAGTGGGGAATTGCATGAACAAAGGCTTGGCTTGCCTCAACAATTGCTCCATGATGATTAGCATCTTCCAAAGGGTAGAAAACATAGAAGAAAATAATTTTTCTTGATCAATTCCTCATGGCCAATTTTTTCACCATGGCCGAATGCCTACTATACTCCCTCTCTTCTTGTTTTTTTCTTTCTTTCTTGAATTAAAAGATGAATATATATATATATACATCCTCCACCACTTTTCATATTTGCACTTAAGTTCCTCAAGTATGGCCTTGTATTCTCTTTCTCCCTTTCTAGACTTTTCTTCTTTTTTCTTGATTTTTCTTTTCTTTTCTTGATTCTTCTTTAAGCTTAATCAAAGAAGACTAATTGTCTTCTTGAAGAAGCTTTGGCCCCCACATTTTTAAAATTTACAAATAGCCTCCATTACTTAAAATAAAGGCATATAGTGCACGGCCAACATACGGCCCCTTCATGAATTTTTCTTGAACTTTATAAAATTACCATTTTGCCCCTTGACTTCCACAATATTACCACGGCCCATTTTACGAATTTCTCTTCTTGCCCTAAGCCTTTCTCAATATCCCCACAATGCCAATACCCATAAATAATATTCCTAACAACTCGGACATTAAAATTATTTTTGAACATAGTCTTGACCTTAATTTCTTACCATTATCCCACAACGTCCGAAATCGTACGAAATACGGGCTATAACGGCTTTTCTTGGAATTTTGGTTGTTGTTGTTATGTAGATTCTATGTTGGAAATAAGAGTTTAATGATTCAAATTGGTATTGTAGGTGTATGGCCGTTTTTGGAGGATTTTGTGTATTTAGTGTGATTTTTATGTTTATGGAAATGGCATGGTTAGAGTATAGATTGTTGGAGTAAATCATGTTTTGAAATCAAGGAATGTGTTAGGGTTGAAGTTCTCGGGTTGGGATCATTTCGGGTGGAATGGAGAGTTTGTTGGATTGTTGGAAATATTGTGTGTATTGTTTAAAGAGTTCTTTGAATGTTGTTTTGAGTGGTTTTGGATTGATAATTGAATGTGCGTTAGTTTGATTATATATTGGTTTGTAAGTATGTAGTTGTGGTAAGCATGATTGGAATGTTATTGGAATGTGTGAGAAGGATTTTTAATGTTCGAATGCGTTTCGAATTGATTGTGGATATTGTTGGAATGATTGTTGGTTTGTTGTGTTGTTGAATTTAGCCGAGTCAATTCTCGGGGTTGGTCCAATTATAAAGGAAGTGGCCGCCCAATTTTCCGTAGGATTATGTGTTAGTTGGAAATGAACTTCTAAATGCTTGGTTGACGTTGGTATTTGTTAATGTCATGTAGATCTTGGGGAGTTCGAGATATAAGTTTGAGTTGGATTAGCGTTGTGTGCTAGCGATATGTAAAGCTTAACCCTTCTTTCTTTTGGCATGTCTTAGTTCAATATAGGCTATGATACTAGCCTCGAGGAAATTCCATTCTTATAATCCGAGCATGTCTGTGATTCGCGTTTGTCTTTTGGTACTCGTATGTTGATGTGAGAAAATATTGGTTTTGATGTTGTTGGAAAAAAATTGATTTTAGACTTGCATAAAAACTTGGTTTTTCAAAAGAGTTTTATTTTAACGATGTTGAAACTACGAACGCTCATAACTTTCGGCTAAGGGCTCGGATTGCCTCGATATCGTCGGGGAGGTTGTATGACGTGTGATGAGTATGTTTTTCATGGCGGGCCCGGCTCGGGTCGACACTCGTCCGTGGGTCCCGCGACCTTCCTTTGTACACTTCGGATGACGTTGGGAAGAGTTTGGTATAGCGATTTTCTCGATCCCCAAGTATGATCATTTTACTTACTTTTTGAACTATGGTAATGATTTTATGCATATGGTTACTCACGACTACTGCTCGTGCGGTTTGTTGGTACATCGTTCGCGGTTCCGGGCAGTTTGTTGTCGTGCGCATTATGATATATATATTCCGGAGTTATCCGTGTTACGGTTCCCGAGACCTCGCCATAGGTAGGGGTTCCGTTTATGGAGTTATCTTGTGATATGGCTTATGATGCGTTGTGATGATGTGTTGCGTTCGGGGTTGTACGGAGATTTGAAACCTTCGGTGTTATCTTGTGTTATGGCGCCATCGACGGGCGCGACCATATTTACTGTGCTCACGCATGCTTTGTATTTTGAAAATAAACATTTGGCATTTTGGAAAGATACTTACTTTCGGTACTTGTTTCGAGTGTGTGTGACTCGGTTATTTCCGTATTCCTGCTTTGCATACTCGCACATATTTCGTGCGACCCCCTTTCTTCGGGGTCGCGTTTCATGCCCGCAGTGCAGACGCCCGGCCTTGATGATACATCGGTTTAGACACCTATCTGTCGTGTTGGAGTGCTCCTTTTATCCGGAGCCCACATTTTGGTTTATACTCGTTCGCCGTATCCGTATGTATTTGTTCGGGTAATGCCGGTCACACCCCGATCTCACTAGGGTGTGATGGGCACCCGACCCCGTAACCGGAGCCGAGCGAACCCGCTGACTCTTACTACGTACTGAGTTTTTTTTTTTTTTTTGGAACCTCTAAAGCAAACATACTTAATAAGATTGCTAAAATATTCCCTTGTTGCTTTTAAATCAAATGAAATATATAACTGTACAAAACTCATATCATAGTACAAAACTCGACTCAAAATAACCCACGGCGTATGCCATGCAAAGTCTCTAATTTCACACAAGACATCTTGGCATAGCATCTTTGACTCCTGGCGACACTCGAACAAGGGAGTTTGCCAAGCAGTAACATCTTCTATCCGTCCGGCGTACTGCGCGCGGCATGAAAACAGCCCGACAGAAGGGGGTCGGTACGAGCATTGTCACCGAGTATGTAAGGCATGAACATTAACATAATAAGAGGTGTAGAACATGTCTCGTGAAAGAGAGTATCCGGCACTATGTGAGACATATCATGTGTAAAGGCATGAAGTCGTGCATATAAAGCATATCGTGTGAAGTCAGAACCCCGTAAGTATAAGTGCCTCTTGAGCGGAATCATGCATGCTTAATCTTTGCGGAACGCGCGTACCGATCCATATACTATCTTTGCGGAACGTGCGGCCCGATCCATATACATTGCCGCTTTTAACGTGCGACCGATCCATTTGTATATACATGTCGTTTCTTTTTTTGAAACATCTCTTTCTTTTGAAAATGAGCATA
>NW_026714778.1:0-22387 GCF_029784015.1 Lycium ferocissimum | reverse complement strand
TCATGCCATTCGGCCCTAGCCAATGCACCTAGCACCTTTATGAGCTTGATGAACCATGTCTTGAAACCCTTTATCAATAAGTGTTATATCCCGTATTTTGTACATTGGGATATTCCGAGCTAATTGCAGAAAGTTAAGGACAAGGTTATATTTTTTTTCGATTTTGTTAGAGTGCATAAGTTGCATATTCATCTTTTTATTAGTATGGAGTATTAAGGGTAAATTTGGAATAAGAAAAACTAGGGGCTAAGAGTTGGAAAAAAAATATTTCATAAAGTGGCCAAAGGGCCATGTGGCGTGGGGTATGGTGTGGGCCCCACCCATGGTTGGCCAATAGTTTCAAGCCATGAAATGGCACATGTGTACACCATATATTTGTGGGAGCTAAGTATATATATATACAAAGGATGACAAAATTCATCATCTTTTACACAACTTTAGAAAGCTCAAGAGAAGGAGAAAAGAGGAGAAGGCATTCGGCCATGGCTGGCCGAATGGGTGCCTTGGAGATTGATCAAGAAAAATCATTTTCTTCTAGCTTTTCTACCAATTGGAAGGTCCTCTATAACATGGAGTGGTTGTTGGAGCAAGAAAAGGATTCATTTTTGCAACTTACAAACCTTAGCTAAGTGAAGAAGTGAAGTGGAAAAGGTAAGGTTAGTCTTCGTTTACATGTTTTGTGGATGATTTGTACATGTTATAGTGTGTGGAAATGAATGAAATTCATGAAAATAATGTGTGTTGGAGTGTGGCCGTGAGGGCTGTTTTTGGTAAATTATGATGAATAAATTTTACTTGGTATTTTTTAGTTGTTGTCATTGTGGATTCTATGGTAAGAATGAAGATTTAGTGGTTCAAGTTGTAGTTGCAATCGTTTATGGGCTGTTTTAGGAGCTAATGCGATTTCAATAAGGCTTCTTGAATTTATGAAAATAATGTTGTGAACGTGTGGATTATTGGTATAGTTGATGAATTTGGAAGATGGAAATGTGTTGTTGTTGTTCCTATTGGAAATGGGAGGTTTCGGGTGAAGTGGTGTATTGTTTGGGTTGTTTCGAATATTGTACGGATTGTTTGAAATGTCCTTGAATTTTGATTGAATGATCTCGGATTAGTACTTGAACTTGTGAGCGTTGATGTTAGCTTGAAAGTATATAGTTGAATTGAATGTAATTGAATGTCATCAAGTTATGTAGAAAGGAGTTATTAATGTTATAATGCGTTTGAAATTGATTATTGATATTGTTAATATGGTTGTTGGTATTGTTGTTGAAGATTTGGCCGAGTGGAATTCTCGGGGATGTTGAGTTTGTAGGGGAAATGCTGCCCGAATTTCTGTAGATAAAGTGCTAGCTTGGAAATTGGATTCCTAAGTGCTCATGACTAATGTTTGGCATCTAACGACGTTATTGTAGATCTTGAGAAGCCGAGACTTAATTTGGATTAGCTTAGGAAGCAGACGAGGTATGTAAAGCTTAATCTTTCATTCTTTTGGCATGTCTTAGACGTAAGTAAGATATGACATGATTTGTGCCTTGGGGTAACTCCACTCTTAAGTTCCGAGCATGTTTATGATTCTTATTTGCTTTTTGATGTTGACATTCTTAATATGGTCAAACTATGGTGTTTATGTCTTATGTATGATTGAATTTCAAATGTTGCAAAAAGAATTTTTGTTCTTAAAAGATCCTATGTCTAAAAATGTCCGTAACTTTCATAGACGGAACCGGATTGCTTTGATATGCTCGCAAATGATTCCATAACGTATAATGCCCGTAACTTTCATAGGCGGGCTCGGATTGGCTCGATATGTGTTTATGATTTTTAAGACGTTATGTGGCATGTTTCGTAATGATATTTCAAGAGCCCTAAGTGTGACTACTATTCGATACTCGAGCGTTGACTTGACTACTTATCTATTGAGTCTGGATTTGATGACTTGTATGCATGTGGTTTCTCACTACTCTGCTCGTGCGAGCTGTTATTACTCCTTTCATTGCGTCCCGAGCCAGGGCATGTATTCGTGCAACTCTACTGCATTACTCACCGCGTCCCTCACTAGAGGGCCGGGGCATGTTATTCACCGCGTCCCTCACTAGAGGCCGGGGCACGTTATATGATATGATGATGGCGCCAGCCCACAGGATGGGTCGAGTATGATATGATGATATTCACCGCGTCCCTCACTAGAGGGCCGGGGCACGTTATTCACCGAGTCCCTCACTAGAGGGCTGGGTACGGTATATATATATATGATGGCATGATGACATGATGATATGATGATTTTATTTACCGCGTCCCTCATTAGAGGGCTGGGGCACGTTACATATACATGATATGATGGTTTAATTTACCGAGTCCCTCACGAGAGGGCCGAGACACGTTATATGTAAACATGATGGTTTTATGATATTGACATGCATGATATATGTTTTCAACGGCAAGTCTTATGATTTTCTGATTATTATACTTATTTCTGTAATTCCTATTTCGATTATGATCCGGTTTACCGTACTTCATACTTTACATGCTCAGTACATATTCCGTACTGACCCCCTTTCTTTAGGGGCTGCGTTTCATGCCACGCAGGTACCTACAGATGAGTAGAGGACGTTAGCAGAAGATATCCCAGCTGGATTGGCGAGCTCCATTTCCTCCGGAGTGCTGCCGAGTCAGAGTATTTATGTTGTGGTATCATGTTCTATGTTAGAGACTTTGCAGACAGAGTCACGTATTTAGCATGACAGTTTTGTAAGCGGCTCTATAAGCCGATGTATCATGATGCATTATATTACAGATTTCAAACGATTACAGATTTTATTTGATCTGAGAAAGATGAAAAGCATGTTTGTTTTCTGAAAAGTTTTTATTATGCACTCATGTTATGATTTGAGGGCCCAGTATGATTATGAGTATTACGAGAGTCAGCGGGTTCGCTCGGCCCTAAGTAAGGGTCGGGTGCCCATCATGCCCTATGGAAAGTTAGGGTGTGACAAATTGGTATCGAGGCTTGATTCGTCCAAGGGGTTGTACGCAAAGTCGTGTCCAAGAGAGTCCTCCGTTTATGGTGAAGCGCGCCACACTTATAAACAGGAGGCTACGGGGCATCTAGGGTGGTTACTCTTCTTTTACATCTTAGATCGTGCCATAGAGCCAAGTCATAGGGAATGAGATTTGTTCTACTAACCTTTGATTTCAGCAGAAGAATGGCATCGACAGAAGAAAGTGACCAGCGATACTGGAAGTTACAAAGCACGCGCAGTAAGCAAAGGTATGAAAGGTATATGTCGAATAAGGTACTGAAGTACGATCGAAATGTGAAGTTGAAAACTAAAAAGGAAAGTAAACAAGAAAGTGTAGCAGGTGCAGTTTGAGTTGGGCATACGAGGTATGTTCATTATTTTCGTACTATTATTGATATTGGGAGCCCTGTGTGGCCGTGATATGATATGATATGTACATATATATGTTGGCCCTGTGAGGCACTGTTGGTATTTCCTGCGTGCAGGTTTTGAGATAGTAGGAAATATAGAGGAAACTCTGCCGAAATTTTCGCAGAAATAAAGAGAAAATGAGATATATGTTTGTAATATGTCTTGAAAGGTTGTGCCAATAGTAATGATAAGATTTGATTAAGCTACAAGTATGGCTGATCTCGAGGAATAGGTTAACTGCTGAATTGATAAGCAGGGATGAAGTATGACGAGCTTATAGTTAAAAGAAGTAATAGTATGATTAAGACAAGAGTATAGAGGAAAATAATTGCGATGGATATGAATGTATTGATAAGACGGCTTGCGAGATATTAAGGATAAAGTGGACCTGGAAGGGTAAGAAGTTAAGAAGTGTTACACTATGGGATCGAATACGAACAGGACATAATAAGGATTGTTATGAAAATAAGTAAAGCCTAGTGAGAAAGTGGCTAAGATATGATGTGATCTACGTAGCTAGAATATAAGGGCAAGTGTGAAACGGACAAGCGAGCTATAGAATGAATAAGTAAGGCTTATCAAGTTCGGTAGGGAAAGTTCGGAATAAGGGATATATAGTAATGAAGAGGATAGCGAGTGTAAGAAAAGAAAGGGTAATTGGAAGAAGGAAATAAGAAGAAAGCAAGACGACAAGGTAGTGACAGATCACGACACGTGTAGCCAAGGATACGAGTACCATAAGTGACGGGAATGTGAAAGGCTCAGTTATAGGAAGGATGAGGAACGAGGTAAAATGAGAGCAGAAATCCAAAAGCCGATAACCAAGTATTTATAAGTGACGGCGATCAAGGTGTGTTCATCACCTTTGGGAATCTGGGAGTCTAGGACGGAAAGTAGTCATATCCATAGATGAAAAGTGAATATCAAGGATTGAACAAAAGAAGGGGCTAAAATAGTAATCGTGAAGTCAGAAGAGTAAGAGACCCTTTCTAATTCGGAGGGAGATGTGTTATGAGAACGTTTCGAAATCTGTAAGACTTCAATTTACTCTAGATTATGTGATGAAGGTCATGCGGTGAGGTGGACGCGATCATACTAGCATTAGAGCATCGTATTTCATCCGAGTTCCAAAGTTAAGCGTGCTGGAGCGAGAGAAATTTTAGGATGGGTGACCCCCTGGGAAGTTTTCTGAAAGTCTTACAAATTCAGACGTAAGAAGCAAATGAGAAGCTAGAGTAATCTAACGAAAATTAGAGTACGTAGGTGGGGTAAGCCTTAAGAGGTCGCGTAGAACGGGGCGAATTAGACCGGTGAAGAGAAAGAAAGTGCATCACAGCTTTAGAATTGGGGTGAGTTGGAATAGTGTTTGGAAATATTTTGTAAGTGAGATGGTAGTAAACATATGTGTATGTATGTTGTTATATCTCGCATTTCGCACGTCGGAATATTTTTAAGTTGGTTGCGAAGAATTATGGACAAGGTTATTTCTCGACTTTGTTTTACGACAAATGGTTTATGATTTTATTGGAAGGAAGCATTAAGGAAAGATTTGGGACTAAGAATGCATTATGGAAAAATTTAAAATTTCATGAAAGGAGAGTGAGGTGGGCCATGGCCACATGGAGGCTTGAAATATATGTACATGTATGAAATTGGATGACATGTTGACTATATTAGTCATCTTGTATATTCTAAGGAAATTCTAGAAATATGAAGAAAATTTGGAGAAAAAGGAAAAGAAAAAAAAAAAGGAAAGGCCGGCCATGTGAGGGCCATGTGCCATATATATATATATATGATGTGTGGCTTACAAGACACAAGGAAATTCATCTCTTTACATCTAGAAAAATCAAGAAAGCTTGGAGGAAAAAGAAGGAGGGAACCAACACGGCTATGGCAGCCGAATATGGTGCCAAGAAATCTTGGTCAAGGAAAAATATTTTCTTCATGCCTTTCTACAAATTAGAAGGTTTTCAACAACATGAAGTGATTGGAGGAGCAAGAGAAACACTTATTCTTGCCAAGCATGCTTAGCCGAGAATGAACAAGGTGGAGAAAAAGGTATGGTTCAATCCTATTTTTCATGTCTTATGAATGATTGTGTATGTTGTGAAGTATGAAAATGAATGAAATTCATGAAAGAGAGGAGGTTGAAGTGTGAGGCCGTGTGTGTGTGGTTGTTGTAGGAATGAAGAACTAATTGTATGCAACATGTTTGTGTGTTGTTGTAAGGTCGGTGTAGAAAATGAATAAACTTCATGAAATGATAATGTTGATGTGTGTGTTGAGGGGCTGACCGAATGGTGGCTGGTTGTGTGGGAGAAATGGACTAATTTTATTTGATATAATTTGGTTGTCGTATTGTGAATTCTACGACGCGAAATGAAGGTTTAATGACTTATGTTGAAGTTGTAGTGTTGTGGGCTGATTTGAAGCTTAATGTGATTCCAATATGTTTTCTTATATCTATGAAGGTAATGTTGTAGTGTATGGAATTGTTGATATAGTATGAGAATTTGAAGGAAAGAAATGCATTATTGTCGTACTCATTGAGTTGGAAGATTTCGGGTTGCATAGCATATTGTCGAATTGTCTTGAAATATTATGCGGATTGCTTAGAATGCGTTATGAATCGACTATGGATGTTGTCTTTATGATTGTTGGGTTGGTTGTTGTTGATATTGGCCGAGTTAAATTCTCGGGGTTGATGGATATACAGGGGAGGTGCTGCCGAAATTTTTATAGAAAAAGTGATGGCTTGGAATTGGAACCTTCAATGCTTATGGTTAATGTCGGACACCTTATGACATTATTGTAGAACGTGAGAAGCCGAAACGTAAGGTTGGAATAGCTCGGAGGGCGACCGTAAAGCTCACCTTTCTTTTCGCATGTCTTAGTATGAATAGGCTATGATATGCTCCCGAGGTAACTCCACTCCTACGATCCGAGCATGTCCGTGATTCTTATTTGTTTCTTGACCTCCGTATGCCTAATGTAGTCAAATTATGGTTTCTAGGCCTTTCTATGACTGAATAAGAATGTGCTTAAAAGAATATATTCATAAAAGAGTCGGAAACTACGAACGTCCCTAACTTTTGACTAAGGGCTCGGATCGCTCTGAAACGCTCGCGGGAGGTTCCCCTAATGTATAACATCCCCGACATTCATAAGCGGGCCCGGGTCGGTTTGGTACTTGCCCGTGGGCCCGCAAGACGTTCCGTTGTACGATTTTGGCAACTTGTTGATATAGCTAATATGGCTAATAATCTAACTTCCGAATACGATTACTCACTTGTCGGTTAAGTTTATAATACGTATTTTATATATATATGATTCGATACGTGATTATGGTGCCTAAAAGATAAGTTTCCGAATAATATCCGCAAGAGAGAGTTGGATGATTAATGCTATGGATTGTGAAAGATAAATTGTCCGACTATTCCGTTAAGTCCGTATGAATGTCCGAATGGCATATAGATCCCACGATTCTCGTGCATGTGTTTGTTACTCTCTCGCCGAGTTAAGATCGTGCGCACAAAATGAGCTTTCGAAGTATGATGTGTCCGGTTCGCCGAGCTCCCTTTGGTCGGGGAACCGAGGATAACGGTGTTATGACGTGTCCGCACGCCGCGCCCCTTTGGTCCGGTACCGTGGTTATATGATTTGATGTGTGACGGGGAAGTGAGATCGAAAACTTTCGAAGTGATGATGTGTTGGTGGCGCCACAGAGAGGGCGACCACGTTCCGTCCGGGTCCCACTGTGGGCCGCATAGATATAGATAATCCGATGATATAATGATTTGATATTGTGGAAATCGACAATATAACGAGTTTGCTCTAATGATGCGACGTCCGGGTAAGGCGACGATCCGATGCTACGATAATCTGATGATATGATAATTTGATGACACGTTATGTGTGACATGTATATGTAAGACGTAAATATTTTCCGAAAGGAAAGAAAATTAAGCTAAGCCTTCTGACGTTCTGACTACTAAATCTATTTTCTGTACTTCGCTTATGGTTTCCGAAATAATATGATTATGATATGTTTTGCTCACCGGTGTATGTATGTTCAGGATAAGTGCTGCTCAGGCAAGTTATGACTCTCCAGTTCCTATACTTGTTTTCTGTGGTTCTCCTTTCCCGTTATGAATCTGTTATTGGATTTCTTGCTTTACATACTCGCACATATTCCGTACCGACCCCCTTTCTTCGGGGCCGCGTTTCATGCAAAGGCAGTAATTACACCTGTGTGAGGCAAAGATTTTTGCAGATGATATTCCAGCGGAGTTGGCGAACTCCAATTGCTCCGGAGTGCTGCCGAGTCAGAGTTTGTTCGTGTTATGATATTCGAGTCACGTTAGAGACTTTGCAGACAGGGTCGTGTGTACAAGATGTCCATTGTAAGCGGCTCCATAAGCCGTAGTATCGTTATATGTAGATTTACAGATTTTGTACGGTTGCAAGCTTTGTTTAATTCGAAGAAGATATAAAGTATGTTTGTTCTTTTAAAAATTTTCATTATGTATTTATGATTTGGTCGAGGGGCCAATGCGAGTACGAGTATTACGATAGTCTGAGGGTTCGCTCGGCCCTAGATAAGGGTCGGGTGCCCATCACACCCTATCGGGAATTGGGGTGTGACATATGTCTATGATATTCTATACATGGCTACATCAGCGGATATGTGTATTCCGGCAACCAACGTGGCAGTATATGGATGGCAATAGCCGGACAGGGTAACGAAGTTCAAATGGAAAAAAAAATGAATGGCATAAATGTCACAAGGCAAGCTGATGCTGATTTCCCAATAGGATAAGCTTGGGAAGTACTAACATAATGACATTAGGAAAAGAAACAAGCGAGTAGATGAATGGTAAGAGGATCCGAATGTCGGAATAAAAGTACTGCCTAATTAAGATTGGAAAATGCGGACATAGGACAAAGTATAATTGGGTAACAGTATAAGTGCACCCCTTAAAGGGGGGAAGCGGATGCAAGAGGTGCAAATGTAAGATGGAGGCAATCGACATTACGATATATTTGATACGGACGCTCGGGCTACAGGTAAGATTCCTTGCCGAGACAAGTTAGTAAGATCCAAAAGCCAGCAAAAGGGGTAGAAGTTAGGATGGTAATTGAGGTAGTGCTGAGAATTAATTGTGGAGATCTTAAATGATCTGACATTGGAAAGTGGATGCTTAAAAAGGGAGAGAATACGACAAGAGGATGATAACGAGTAACTTACGGAGACGTTGTGAAAGACAACACTGCTATGCTAAGTTAAAGGTTAAGATGGGGGCAATAGAGTTGTTCGCTAATGATACGGTGACCTATAAGTAGCAAAGGAGAAAGATAGAAGACCTCCTATAGTAAGAAGTAAGAAAATCAAAGGAGTGAATAAAGGAAGGGAAAGGAGTATGACAGAATAGGCTATAAACGAATGTTAGTACGGAGGGAATATGTGAAGTAGAAGGAACCAGGAGAAGGAAAGAACGTGACTACGATTGAACATACTTTATACAAGTTGTACAAGAATAAGAATGCAACCTACAAGTATTGGTATGCTAAGAATGAGGCTAAGTGAGTACTTGTTAGGAAGAATAAAGGCCTGGTAATGATAAGGCAGTTATGATATTTTGGGTACATTACAGGAAGATGTAACGATGGTTTGAGCCAATGACTAAAATAGAATTAGTGCTGAGAACAAAGGGGGCATGGCCATGGTTGAACTAAAGATCTGTCCCGATACCGATGGTAAGATAAGAGAAGAGAAGACAAGGTAAAACATAAGGACCTAGCTTCTGTTAAGATATCATGACGGAGCGTTAACAGATAAAGAAACGACACGGGATAATGTGCCTAAGATGTTACAAGTTGCGTAAAGGGGATTATAAGTTGATTCAAGCAAGATGATCAGAACTAGCGGGCTACTAAAAGCGGGTGAAGTTATATGCCAATTCTTTCAGAATTATGTCAGCTGATGATAGTTTAAGCAGGGAGAAGATGACTTGGGAAGCTAAAGAGAAGATGAAGAAGAAGTATGGTTGGGAGATGAGACTACGTGTTATGGCAATAAAGAAACCCCCCCCCCCTGAGATTCTTATAAGAACTTATGAGACTAGTTGAATATTCGAGGACGAATGTTCCAAAGGGGGGAAGGATGTTATATCCCGTATTTTGTATATTGGGATATTCCGAGCTAATTGCAGAAAGTTAAGGACAAGGTTATATTTTTTTTCGATTTTGTTAGAGTGCATAAGTTGCATATTCATATTTTTATTAGTATGGAGTATTAAGGGTAAATTTGAAATAAGGAAAACTAGGGGCTAAGAGTGGGAAAAAAATATATTTCATAAAGTGGCCAAAGGGCCATGTGGCCATGGGGTATGGTGTGGGCCCCACCCATGGTTGGCCAATAGTTTCAAGCCATGAAATGGCACATGTGTACACCATATATTTGTGGGAGCTAAGTATATATATATATATACAAAGGATGACAAAATTCATCATCTTTTACACAACTCTAGAAAGCTCAAGAGAAGGAGAAAAGAGGAGAAGGCAATCGGCCATGGCTGGCCGAATAGGTGCCTTGGAGATTGATCAAGAAAAATCATTTTCTTCTAGCTTTTCTACCAATTGGAAGGTCCTCTATAACGTGGAGTGGTTGTTGGAGCAAGAAAAGGATTCATTTTTGCAACTTACAAACCTTAGCTAAGTGAAGAAGTGAAGTGGAAAAGGTAAGGTTAGTCTTCCTTTACATGTGTTGTGGATTATTTGTACACGTTATAGTGTGTGGAAATGAATGAAATTCATGAAAATAATGTGTGTTGGAGTGTGGCCGTGAGGGCTGTTTTTGGTAGATTATGATGAATAAATTTTACTTGGTATTTTTTAGTTGTTGTCGTTGTGGATTCTATGGTAAGAATGAAGATTTAGTGGTTCAAGTTGTAGTTGCAATCGTTTATGGGCTGTTTTAGGAGCTAATGTGATTTCAATAAGGCTTCTTGAATTTATGGAAATAATGTTGTGAACGTGTGGATTATTGGTATAGTTGATGAATTTGGAAGATGGAAATGTGTTGTTGTTGTTCCTATTGGAAATGGGAGGTTTCGGGTGAAGTGGTGTATTGTTTGGTTTGTTTCGAATATTGTACGGATTGTTTGAAATGTCCTTGAATTTTGATTGAATGATCTCGGATTAGTACTTGAACTTGTGAGCGTTGATGTTAGCTTGAAAGTATATAGTTGAATTGAATGTAATTGAATGTCGTCGAGATATGTAGAAAGGAGTTATTAATGTTAGAATGCGTTTGAAATTGATTATTGATATTGTTAATATGGTTGTTGGTATTGTTGTTGAAGATTTGACCGAGTGGAATTCTCGGGGATGTTGAGTTTATAAGGGAAATCTTTGCCCGAATTTCTATAGATAAAGTGCTAGCTTGGAAATTGGATTCCTAAGTGCTCATGACTAATGTTTGGCGTCTAACGACGTTATTGTAGATCTTGAGAAGCCGAGACTTAAGTTGGATTAGCTTAGGAAGTGGACGAGGTATGTAAAGCTTACTCTTTCCTTCTTTTGGCATGTCTTAGACGTAAGTAAGATATGACATGATTTGTTCCTTGGGGTAACTCCACTCTTAAGTTCCGAGCATGTTTATGATTCTTATTTGCTTTTTGATGTTGACATTCTTAATATGGTCAAGCTATGGTCTTTATGTCTTATGTATGATTGAATTTCAAATGTTGCAAAAAGAATTTTTGTTCTTAAAAGATCCTATGTCTAAAAATGTCCGTAACTTTCATAGACGGAACCGGATTGCTTTGATATGCTCGCAAATGATTCCATAACGTATAATGCCCGTAACTTTCATAGGCGGGCTCGGATTGGCTCGATATGTGTTTATGATTTTTGAGACGTTATGTGGCATGTTTCGTAATGATAATTCAAGAGCCCTAAGTGTGACTACTATTCGATACTCGAGTGTTGACTTGACTACTTATCTATTGAGTCTGAATTTGATGACTTGTATGCATGTGGTTTCTCACTACTCGCTCGTGCGAGTCGTTATTACTCCTTTCATTGCGTCCGGGCAGGGTGTGTATTCGTGCAACTCTCTACCGCATTACTCACCGCGTCCCTCACTAGAGGGCCGGGGCATGTTATTCACCGCGTCCCTCACTAGAGGCCGGGGCACGTTATATGATATGATGATGGCGCCAGCCCACAGGATGGGTCGAGTATGATATGATGATATTCACCGCGTCCCTCACTAGAGGGCCGGGGCACGTTATTCACCGAGTCCCTCACTAGAGGGCTGGGTACGGTATATATATATATGATGGCATGATGACATGATGATATGATGATTTTATTTACTGCGTCCCTCATTAGAGGGCCGGGGCACGTTACATATACATGATATGATGATTTAATTACCGAGTCCCTCACGAGAGGGCCGAGACACGTTATATGTAAACATGATGGTTTTATGATATTGACATGCATGATATATGTTTTCAACGGCAATTCTTATGATTTTCTGATTATTATACTTATTTCTGTAATTCCTATTTCGATTATGATCCGGTTTACCGTACTTCATGCTTTACATGCTCAGTACATATTCCGTACTGACCCCCTTTCTTTGGGGGCTGCGTTTCATGCCACGCAGGTACCTACAGATGAGTAGAGGACGTTAGCTTAAGATATCCCAGCTGGATTGGCGAGCTCCATTTCCTCCGAAGTGCTACCGAGTCAGAGTATCTATGTTGTGGTATCATGTTCTATGTTAGAGACTTTGCAGACAGAGTCACGTATTTAGCATGACAGTTTTGTAAGCGGCTCTATAAGCCGATGTATCATGATGCATTATATTACAGATTTCAAACGATTACAGATTTTATTTGATTTGAGAAAGATGAAAAGCATGTTTGTTTTCTGAAAAGTTTTTATTATGCACTCATGTTATGATTTGAGGGCCCAGTATGATTATGAGTATTACGAGAGTCAGTGGGTTCGCTCGGCCCTAAGTAAGGGTCGGGTACCCATCATGCCCTATGAAAAGTTAGGGTGTGACAAATTGGCCAACTCCCAAAAATGCAACCGATGTGAGGAGTTTCCATGGGTTGGCAAGTTTCTATGTAAAGGGCTTTAGTACAATTATTTTCCCAATGACCGAATTGATTAAAAAATAGGTTCCTTTTGTGTGGGGGGGATGAGCAAGAAAAGGCATTCCAAGAATTGAAGTCTTTGTTGAGTTCGGGACCTTTGTTACAATTGCCAAATTTCGAGAAGACCTTTGAAGTAGAGTGTGATGCTTTCGGAGTTGGCATAGGTGGTGTCTTGATGCAAGAGGGCAAACTGTTGGCCTATTTTAGTAAGAAGCTTAAGGGGGCATCTTTGAACTACTCAACCTATGACAAGGAGGTGTATGCACTTGTGAGGGTTTTAACCCATTGGCAACATTATTTGTGGCACAAATAATTTGTGATTCGTTCGGATCATGAATCCTTGAAGCATTTGAAGGGTCAATCCAAGATCAACAAAAGATATGTGAAGTGGGTAGAATTGATTGAAGCTTTCCCTTATGTGGTCCATTACAAACGGGGTAAAGATAATGTGGTGGCGGATGCTTTGTCTAGAAGGTATATCTTGCTCAATACAATGACCTCTAGAATGATGGGTTTTGAAAGCCTTAAGGGATTCACTCAAGATCCCGACTTTAAGGCAACTTCTGAGGAGTTGACCCAAGGGAGGAGGGTTGATAGATTCCAACTTGTTGATGGGTTCCTATTCAAGGATGGTAAAGTTTGTGTTCCAATGAGCTCATGGAGGGAGTTGTTCATCAAGGAAGCACATAGTGGTGGAATGATGGGCCATTTTGGAGTGGCCAAGACACTTGACATTTTGAGTAAGCAATTCTATTGGCCCAAGATGTGACATGATGTCAAAAAACTATGTGGTCAATGTTTGGAATGCAAACAAGCCACGTCCAAGACTCGGCCCCAAGGTATGTATACTTCCCTTCCTACTCCTATTGGTCCTTGGATAGACATTTCTATGGATTTTGTGTTGGGTCTTCCAAGAACCAAAAGGGGTCATGATAGCATTTTTGTTATAGTAGATAGGTTTTCAAAAATGTCTCATTTTATACCATGCCATAAATGTGATGATGTATCTCATGTAGCATATTTGTTTGTGAATCATGTGCTTAAATTGCATGGAGTTCCTAGAACTATTGTTCGTGATAGAGATTCTAAATTCCTTAGTCATTTTTGGAAGAGTCTATGGGGTGCACTTGGCACCAAGCTTTTATTATCTGCTTCTTGCCACCCTCAAACGGATGGGCAAACCGAAGTAGTCTATAGGACTCTTGGAAGCATGCTTAGGTATATGATTAAGAAAAAGCCTACTTCTTTGGGAGGATTGTTTGCCTTTGATAGAATTTGCTTATAATTGTTCTCTTCACACTTCTATTGGCATGACCCTATTTGAGGTTTGCTATGGTTTTAACCCATTGATTCCTTTAACATTAACCCCCTTGTCTAGTGATGTTATTATGAACTCAAATGCAAAACAAAGGGTGGCCGAAATGATGAAAATCCATACCAAGGTAAAAAAGAACATTGACAAGATCAACACCAAGGTAGCAAAGAGGCAAAACCGTGGGAGGAAGAAGATAGAATTCCAACCTAATGATTGGGTTTGGGTTCATTTTCAGAAGGAAAGATTTCCTCAATTGAGCAAAGGGAAGTTAAGCCCAAGAGGAGATGGTCCCTTCAAAGTCCTTGAAAAGATCAATGACAATTCCTACAAGATCGACTTGCCAAGTGAGTATAATGTTCACAATGTTTTCAATGTAAGTGATCTTTCCCCTTGTGTTGTAGGTGAGCCTTTAGATTCGAGGACGAATCTTCTCCAAGAAGGGGAGGATGATATGACCCCACCTAGCTCAAGGCCATTCACTAGGAGTCAAGCAAGGGAGCTCCAAGAGATGCAAGCCATGTTCATGAAGAAAGGCGCCTTGGAAGAGCTTGGAGAGAAGATGGCCAAAGCTTACAATGTTTGGGAAGTAGCTTGGGAAGGCCTAGAAGACCAAGAGATGACCTCCTCTCAAAGTGGCTAGATGTTAAAGAGGGACATTTTTGCAAACTGTGGGCGTTGGATGCAAATCTTGGCCAAGAATTGTATTCTTGTCCAAGGGTTCAAATTGGAGGCCACATTTGCAAGTTATGACCATTGGATGAATGAAGACCCATGTTTGGGGGTAATTTTGCAAAGTGCCACTTTTGGGCCTTTGTTGTAAAGCCCTAGACTATAAAAGGAAGACTTGTCTTATTTTCATCTTTAGCTTGAATTTTGAAGAACTTGGAGTGTAATAGATTGTTAGGTTATCTTAATATAGTTTGTTTGGTTGCATAATTCTAAGTGTGATTCTTAGGTTCTAAGTGAATTGCTTATCTTCCATTGGAATCATTTGAGTTGCTCATTTGTGGTCTTCCAACTTGGGTAATTCTTGAATTCCAAATTTCTAAGGTTCATTGGTGGAAATCCCATTAGGAGGGTTTAGGTTACACATAACTAAATTTGCCTATAGATTTCTTATCAATTGGGTCTAGTAGTTATCCAACTATCCTTCTTCCATTCCTAATCTTTCCCATTCTTATTTTCCTTTTTCTTGTTCTTTAAGTTTTTAGTGTTTCCTAGGTAGAATCTTATCATCAACAACCAACAATCACATGTTCAGCCCTTCAACAACACAAGAACAATCCCAACAACCCACCACAACAACATTCAACACTAGTTTATAACTCCTGCTTGCTATTTCACATATATACATGGAGATAACATGACTATAAGTAGCACACGCTCAGATACATCAAGGGGAAAGGATTTCTTACCTTCAATACAACTAAAAAAACTCATATTATAGCTTTTTTCAACTTGGGGCAACTTCCAAAACAGTCCAATATACTACAATAACTCAAAAACGACTTTCAACCTTCACTTTGTAGATTCTCAACCAAACAATCTAGCCAAGACATATATAAGCTCAAATACATGTGGAAGAGACATATTCTTACCATAAACAACAAGGAAAACTCCATATCTGAGGTTACTTCACATTGAAGAATTCTCCAATTCAACCACAATAAGAAGAAGAAGAAGAAGAAGAAGAAGAAGAAGAAGAAGAAGAAGAAGAAGAAGAAACAATCTACAAGCACCACATGATTCTCTACGTCTAAATCACGTTATGTCTATTTGATTATATCTTAGGATATTATCTAAACCTTGGGAGAGTATTTCCAGGTTTTTAGGGTCAGAAACATATGAAAAATGAAATATGACACCCTTGCCACCGATTTGTACATCATTTAAACTTTCCACCGCCTCAAGTGGGTCCCAAAGAGGCTGCCTGTGCAGTCTCGTAAAAATGTGAATATCTCTCTACTCCGATGACGTATCGACAAATGATTTAATGCGTTCGAAACTAGACTCGTAGATATTCAATTTGGTGGATGGGTCACCCTATAACACCAAATATATTGGAAGAAAAGCTCAGTGATATCAGACCCAAATTTCAGTAAACTTATTAACATAACTTGTGATAACGTTTGCTAAGTTTTGTTTTACAACTTGCTTGACTTTGACACTAAACATATGACTATTATATGATTAAAATACCCCATAACACTGGTTATAACATCGACCCATACCTCTAATGTACGATCCGTAAGTCACTCCATAAATCGAGAAATTTCGCCGAAACTTATTCTTTTCGATTTGATTAACTTCGAACCTCTTCTAACATATACAAAACACTTATTAAACATGGTATAAACACTTATAATCCTCAAACATACTCTTACCCTTGGAGCTCATATCGACTAGCTTACGACACAACTTAACGTATGAAAAAAATGGGATGGATGTAACATTAACATACTTCAAAGCTGAGCAAATGAAATAGCAAAAGAGTCCTCCCCTTCCGAAGTGCCTCAGAATACTCCCAATCTATCAAATATGCAATGTACGTAAGTAAACGAGTCTGTAGACACCTATATTGCTATACTTATAACCTGGGCCCAAAAAGTCAACCAAATGTCAAACTCGAGCCTTCTAGTGCAAAACTGGATTTATATTTGAAAATATATTTACCCATAGCCTAAGGCTTTCATGTCCAGAAAATCATTTAGTTTTATCCACTAGTTGAACCCTAAATCAAGATTTTATCATTTTAACATCCTAGAGCAAAACTCCCAATTTTCCAACCCAAAGCATGATCAAAAACACTAATCAAAGGAAGAATTCAATAGGAATCGTCAAATTAAGGGTTAAAATCTTAACCTCGAGCCCAAACGTGCAATTTTCCCTTGAAATCGCCAAAAATGGAGCTACAATACTCCCAAAATGAAATTATGAACAATGAAATCGAATTAAGAAAATAAAAGGTTAATTATGCCCAACGACATCGCACCTGCGGATAATCCATCACAGAAGCGACCTCGCACCTGCGGAAAAGCCATCGTAGATTTGTGCCTTACTTAAAACTCAGACCTCACAGATGTGGAAGGGACCTCACACCTGCGACCTTGTAGATGTAGTGAACTCTACCCAGATGCGAACCAAGACAACCCAGCCCTATCATGCACCAGCGGCCTACCTTGCGTAGGTTCGGCTCCACAGGTGCGAAAGCACCATTTTTTCCTAACATCCCAATTTCTTCTCTAGTACTCACATTGCCTCTGAAATCATGTCACCCATCTCCGCAAGTAAAAAACACCGTACTAAAGCCATAGGAAGGGTGTTTTAGGGAAAAATTGCCCAAAAGCCAAAAAATAACCTAATGGGTCATTACACTATATGTTGTGATTTTCTTAATCTTTAATTTTTTTCTTAATCTTTAATTAATCTCACCAGTCCTTTGCTTCATTTGCTAAAAAACATGTTGCGAGCGAGGCTTGGTCCACAGACCCCTAGTTGTTGAAGAGAACATTTAAATTTTATTTACTGTATGTTTGTCAAGCTTTTAAGATCTGCTCACTGTGTTAAAAAGTGCTTTTTGTCAGAAGTATCTAGACAAAGCACTTTAAGAGAGTATCAGTTTGTGTTTTGCTAAATAATTTCGAAAGCTCTTTTGTCAATATTGGAGTAGTACTTTGTGCTTGACCAATATTCCAATAGAGCCTCCAAGAAAATTGCTTTTTTGAACTTCGGAAAAATTACTTCTGCTACTGTCTGAAAGTAATTATTTTTTTTCCCGAAAAGCTTTACCAAAAACTCAACTCTCTAAAATAAGCACTTTTTGAAGAAAAAAAATATAAGCAATTCTCGTTTCGAAGAAGCTTGGGCAAATAGGATATAAATACATTTAAAAATAATGAGAACTTGTCAAGGGAAGCTACATCTACAACTCATAGAGCTTATATAGAAAAAGAATTATTCAGTACTATTTTTAATGAGACTATTATAAATACATTTCAAAATATGAAAACTTACAGGGGAGAATTATAGTAATTATACATCAGTCGTGTTTTATTATTATTATGATTGCTATAGTTTCCCCATTAATATAGCGTTGTTATAATGTTGTTTGTTCACTTTCTTTAAATATTGTCACTACTAATAAAAAACTTCATGCGTAAAGTGTATCACACAAAAATCTTTTTTTAAATTTACATAAAATCATTTAACTTTGGCAAAATAAACAAGATCCAAGACACACTATCTTCACATGATCTTATGCCCCCAAGACACTTCTTTGGGAAGTTCATGTTTAGTTCAGTTGTCACGCCCCGAATCATGGCATGGGCGAAACACTACATTCGGTGCCTTGCTGCATGTCACCGAGCGAACCAAAAGGCTTGCTGAACCAACATGGGACATATACTAATGCGGAATATAAGTTAAATCATGAAAGTCTGAATAAGCATAAGAATTTGTAATCATAAGTGAAATAATGTTTTAAACATAAGTACGGAAATCATGATAATGTCGCAGACAAGGCTAAACACTACGGAGCATCTGACATGACATGCTAGACTAGTCTATGAAACCTCTGAAACATGAGTCTGAATACTAAAACTGTTTATCACAGGACCAGGCCCCGTATACCTCTACTGCATGACGTAACATGAAAGTAAAATAAGGATAACACCCCGAATGAAATGGGGCTCACCAATAGCTGATACGCGTAAAGTCCTAACGAGCAGATCCGTTGTCCTGTAAATTAATGTCTGCATCATGATATGTAGGCCACGGGCAAAGCGGGACGCAAGTACATTTGAATTATACTTGTATGTAAAGAAACTAAATGAATAAACATGGCACATGAAATAATAATAACCGAAACTAAAACTATAAGCTCAACATGAACATGAGCAGTATCTGACAAGAATATAATATAACATGAGTAAAACATTATTAAATAGGAGAGTCTTAGTATAACCGACATGTAACCACCACGTGATCACGTAGCGTCGATCTCCGCTCGATCGACTAAGCCATCTCGTACCTTTTCATGATACGAGACATGAACATGACATGAATAGATCCATAAAATAACCCGCAATGGGCAAACATGAAGGAATCGTCGTAACAGTGTGGAGCGATCCTTATCCTACGTTGGCATACGTAATTTCAGGTATTAAACCTTCTCGGTAATCTGTACAACTCCCAAAACATTAACACGAATATTGGCTTAGAAGCCCATGGATTTCATAAATATGAATGTTAAAATGATTTGTAAATGTAATATAACATGAACATTGACACATAGTATAGCTTATATGAAATATGGAAACATGCAGGATTTCATGGAATTGAGTATAATGATTCATGACTTGTATTTAAGACCCCCGTGGAATTCAAAGCATGGACATTCATGGATTACAGAAGGGTTCATGACAATCATAATGACTATCATGAATACAATTAACGAAACTGTAAAAGAAGCATGATATATAGTTATACATGTATTTAAAGTTATACATGTATTTAAATTTTTCATGAACTAAAGCGTAATCTTGATCTGAAGTGAAAAATGTTTCATGGATTATACTCCATGTGGATAGAAGCCATAAATACCTTAGTTTCTCCAAACCATGAAGGAAAAGTATGCACTTTTGAAGAAGGGTTTTCTGAACATGAAATCTTGAAAAGGGTTTTCTTCAAAACCTTAAGATTGTAGTGTAGAATCATGTTATGAATCCATGTATAAGTGTTAGAATAACTTAGGAATACATGGGAGAGACTTAAATTGATGTGGGAAGATGAGGAGAGGAGAGAAAAATCATGTTAGGGCTTGGAGAAATGAAAAAAGGAATAAAAATTTGAAAAAACACGATTTTAATGAACCTCAGGTGCGTCGGCGTTGGCATCTGTGGTCGTATATGCTAGTGCACCTTCAAAATAGAATGTTGGAAATTTTGGGAAGGATAATTTGGCCCAAATGTTCTAGGAAATGCATCATAGATAGCCATCTGTGTCGCATTTCGCGTTCTGCGTCACAGACGCTTGTCCCGCGGAATGCTCTGCGACCCTTCTATAAAATGGTCATAAATATTTGTACAAATTTCTGTTTGACCTCCACTAGATATGGATGTTAAGTTATTTCAAAGGGATACAACTTTCATGAAGGAATTTTTCTTAAATTCCCAAGGGATTTTCACTAAATCCAGCCGGAAGACAGACTTATCGAAAACTTCGTCGATTCTATCGAATCTTGTGCACCTCACTATCTGTCTTGATTTTGAAACAACTATTTCCATCCAAGCTCATCCCTATGCAACTTCACATGGCTAAAATCTCATGGTAACACTCATTTAACACATTCGCACATATTCTAAATTTTCGAGATGTTACATTATCTCCCCCTTGGGATCATTCGTCCTCGAATCATTGTTTTGGTTGTAACTATAGATAACTCTGGATCATAAACCTGGCTGATGGGAACATGTGGACACTAAAATGACATGAACACATAAATACTAAGCTGAATGAATGCTGAACTGAATAAAATACTGAACTAAATGACTACCGATCTAACTAAAATACTGGGAACAAGGGGATTATAGCTCGAGTTCTGAATGAAAAGGTTAGTTACCTTCAACATTTTCAGAATTCTCTTCAAAGAGATGTGGGTACTTGGACTTCATGTCCTCATCCGCTTCCCACGTAGCCCCTTCAACTTTCTAATTTCTCCAAAGCACCTTCACTAAAGCAATTTCCTTAGTTCTCAAGTTGCGAACTTGACGATCAAGAATAGCCACTGGAATCTCTTCGTAAGACAGGCAATCTTTAACCCCTATTATCTCTACTGGGATAACAAGAATAGATCCCCCATGAACTTCTTTAACACATATACATGAAACACTGGTTGTATAGCAGCCAACTCTTATGGAAACTCTAACTCATAAGCAACTTGTCCGATCCTTCGTAGGATCCTGCATGACCCGATATAACGGGGACTAAGCTTCCTCTTTCTCTCAAATCTCATAACTCCTTTCATAGGCGAAACTTTTGGAAACACCCAATCATCAGTTTGAAACTCCAAGTCTCTGCGACGCACGACCAAATAGGATTTTTGGCTACTTTGAGCCGTCTTTGTAACACCCCATTTTTTTTTAAACTAACTCTTGAATTTTCGATTGACCGTATGTTGATAGTAAGGGTATATTTTACTTGGCACTTCCTGAACGTAAACTTGACGATATTTGGAACTTGTTTGAAATGTTATGGTGTAGTTATGTAAGATACTCCTATTATTAGCTTAGTAATTTATTAAATGGATTAGATATTTATGTATTTAGGGCAGCCCCTTTTTGTAGTTATCGAAATAAAATAAAAAAGTTTGTAGTTATCCAAAGGTAAATATATTACCTTTAGCTCATATCCTTTCCACCTCCTCTTCATATTTCATTCTCCCCACCAAAATAAAACCCCAAAGTTTCTCTCCTCTCATAATATTCATCCTCTAAATCAATCATCAAGACTTGTTTTGGTTGAGCCACAAACTACTCCACACTATTGAGGCACGTTACAAAAACCATTTTTGAACTGGACAGTTGTTAGTGTTTTCAACATAATTCCTTGTATAAAATTTAGTTTTAAGTGATACAAGATGTTCTAGAAAGCTATTCATTTCCCTACAACTTTCGTTCAGGATCCAAAACCCACTTTTGCTTTTATTTACTGGACAATGGGTGATGAAGTACGTATGTGTGCCGTCTTGCCCATTTCGTTTTGCAAACCCTACATGTACTATTGTTAGTATTCTAAGCATATCATTTTGTACAAAACTGCTATAGGAGTGATTTAAATTTCTTTGAAACCCCAACACATATATCTACAACTTTCATTGAGGCCATAAAGTCTCTTTTTGTTATATCCCGTATTTTGTACGTCGGGATAATCCGAGCTAACTATGAAAAGTTAGGAGCAAGACTATTCCGGGGTGCGAAGTTGAGACCTTTTAACTACGATTTTGTTTTAAGACATGAGTTGCTTGTAATTTGGTTGGTATGGAATATTAAGGAAATTTGGGGCCAAAAGTGCAATATGGAAAAATTAAAATTCATGAAATTAAAAGGGCCATGTGGCCGGCCACATGGAGTGTGGGCCATGGCCACATGGTTGGCTAATATATGTAGTAAAAGGATGACTAAGTCATCATAATTCTCATCTTCATCATCTAGAAATTTCAAGAAAATTTGGAGAGAAAAAATAAGAGGCCATTCGGCCATGACCAAGGGAATTTGAGTTCCAAAAATTGATCACAAAAAAATATTTTCTTCTAGTTTTCATACCAATTGGAAGGTCCTCTATAACTTGGGGTAGTTGTTGGAGATACCATGCATTCAATTTGCAAGCAACAAACTCTAGCCAAGTTGAAGAATCAAGTGAAGCATGTAAGGTTCAATCTTCTTTTTTTTATTTATTTTTGA
>NW_026714777.1:25000-35928 GCF_029784015.1 Lycium ferocissimum | reverse complement strand
AATAATTCATACAATATTTCCAACAACCCAACAAATACTCCATTCCACCCGAAATGGCCCTCGAGCAACGAGAACTTCAACTTTGCACATTCATAGGTTTCCGAATCAGATTTGCTCCAACAATTCATACTCTAACATGCCATTTCCATAAATATAAAAATCACACTAAACACACAAAATCTTCCAAAACAGCCCACACACTTACAATACCAATTTGAATCATTAAACTCTTATTTCCAACATAGAATCCTCATAAAACAACAACCAAAAATTCAAGAAACTTAATTCATTTCTTGACATACACAAGAGGCCATATTCGGCCAACCCCTCACATACATACACATATTAATGATTTTCATTTTGTTTCAACACTCTACAACAACCAAACATGTTACATAGAACTTATGCACCACCTTTAATACAACATACACACACATGCACGGCTAAACTACCATACACACGGCTTCAACTTCAAATGCAAAACTCTCTTGAATTTCATCCGCCAACAACATACAATAACACCGCATAAAACCTTCCATAACTCATAAAACATGATTAAATTTACCTTTCTTCACAACCCTTCAATTTGTCCAAAGTTGGCTAAGGATGAAAACGAACAATCCAACGCTTGAAACAACAACTCCCGTTACTCACCACCCTCCAATTAGTAGATTTGCTTAGGAGAAATAATTTTGGGATGGCTTAATCTTGGACTCGAGTTTTTGGAACCATGGTAGAATGGGTGGTTGCTCTCTAATGTTCTTGGTCTTTTTTTTTCTAAGGAGAAGATGATGGAATAAGATGACTTTGTCATCTTTTTAATTTCAAATAATGGCCAACCATGTGGCCATGGCCCGCTCCAAGGTGGCCGGCCACGTAGCCTGTTTTATCCTCTCTTTCTTTCGATAATTGTCGACTTCCTGATTTCCACTTTTTGGTCCCGAAGTTTCTTTGATGTTTCCATACCAATAACGTCATACACACTTAGGTCGACGACAAAATCGAAAGGTCACACGTCCCGACTTGGCACGGAATGGTCTTAATACTGACTTTTCATGGTTAACACAGATAATCATCGTTGAAGAGAAATCGGGATGTAACATTTTCATGAAATAATTAACACTTAATTCACTTTTAACCCCAAACTTTTCTTAATATTCCATGCAATGAATCATAAGCAACTTATGCCTTAAAACAAAGTAGGTTAAAAGTCTCTACCTCGTATCCAGGAATAATCTTTGTCCTTAACTTTTCATAGTTTACTCGGAATGTCTGATACACGATACGGGATATAACATCTCCCCCCCCCCCCCCCCCCCCTTAGAACATTCATCCTCGAATGTTAAACTAGTCTTACGGATCTTATAAGCATTTTTGGGGAGTCTCTTTTATAGCTATCGCAATAATTCCAGCTCATTCATCAATTAGTTGACCAAATAAGGACTTTAGATTACCTGTCCTCGGCATAGGAAATAAGTAGGGACACTTATTCTTCATCTCTTCCATTATTGTTCCACCACATTACCTTAATGACTATGTCTTTAGTACGCAATCTTCTCACCGACGATCTAGTATGGCTATAGACCCCTCGTAAACTAGTCCATCATCACTGGATATCATCTAGGGAAAATACTTGGTGAGGGACCGCACCGACTCTTACGAAGTATTGACATGTTCGAAAGACCGGATGCGTATGCACGATTCGGTGGTAGGTCTAATTCATAGGCAATCTTGCCTACCTTACGGACGATCGATAAGGTCCAATATACCTCGGTTATGAGCTTCCTCTCGGATCTCGCCGCACCACCGAAGGTGACAACTTTCAAAGATACTTGATACGTCGACACGGAACTCTAAGTGTCGACGTCGATTATCTGCATATGACTTGTCGACTGCGAAACATAATAACCATTCTAGAACGAGTTTCACTTTATCAGCGCTTCTTGAATATGTCTGAGCCAAATAACTTAGTTTGCCAACGTCGAACCGACGATCGGTGACTTCGCTTCTGCCATACGAGCTAATGCGGTGCCATGCGGATGCGCCCAGAATGGTAGCTATCATTATGGAAAACTCCATAAGTGGCGAGATGATCATCCCGGTACATTTACCCCGAAATCGAGAACGCGGGCCGCAACATGTCTCTTAGTGTATGCCGAATAGTACGCTCGGTACGTACGCTCGGTCACGGGGGTGACATGCGCTGTCGAGATTCCCTTTGTGACCCTCGTCGCCACGGCGTGGCCTCGAAGTTGGGCGTAGCGAGCTCACTGCCGTACGTGATTATAGATGTGAGAGTTTTGTGAAGTCTCTACACGCAATTTTGCATAGCCTTTTCTTGGATAAATGGTCTTGAATACGTTCTTGTCTGCGACTACGCTTGCGGTTCGATAGTCGGCGTCATTAATCCTTACATCCGCATACTTCACCTTTTGGTGGGTGCTCACCCAGGCAGCACGGCATCGCTCGTGAGTATTGTTATATCCGCATTTTTACGTGTTCGAAAAATTGAAATAATTTTGACTTGTAAGAAACAAGGCCATAACGATTTGTATTTAAAATATGGGTGTTGCTCATGAAATGTTGATGTGGAAATATGGAGGAAGGTCAAGGAAAAATTGGGAACTTTAGGAAATTAGTTTCGGAAATTACAAGTAAGACCCATAATTAATTGGGCTCAAATGAAATGAAAAAAATAAATAATACAAAAGGCCCAATTTTTTTAAGGGGTGAGCCCGCCATGGAAAATAAAGAGGGCCCAAACCTGTAATTAAATCATGTGATAAATAGATTAAAAAGTGGCCTATTTCTCATTCTTATTCAAGAATTTTCAAGAAAGAAGCATTTGAGAGCACCACAAAAAGGGCCATTCGCCATCAAAAAAAGAAAGAAAAAAATTGAGGTCCTTCAACTTTGATCCAAAAAATTTGTTTCTATTTGAATTCCTACTAAGTTCAAGACCCTCTTGAACGTGGTATAATTATTTGAGCGAGAGAACTACGTTTGTGGAAAGTGGAAATTTGAGGAAAAGGTAAGAATTTACCTTTTAGCTTGGAAGAATTTTATATATATGTTGTAGTATGTGGGAATGAATGTAGTACTTAAAAATTTTGGGTCATGGGTATATGTGTGTGTGGCCGAAAATGGGTGTTGATGCAAAGGAATGGTCAAATTTTATTTATTATGTTAATTGTGTTGTAATGGCTTTCTAATGCAAAGGGACGAGTTCTAGTTCAAGCTGGCATGAAATTTTTTGACTAAGTTGTTGTAGGAAAATTTTGTGATTTTATTGAAGATTTATGTAATTATGGGAATGGAATTGTTAAGGTGTAAATTGTGGTTGTTGTTGATGAAATGAGAAGATGAAAAAAATATGTTGTGAATGTTGAGTCAAAGGTTGGAGATTTCGGATGAATTCTAGTCTTGGTGGATTTTTGTATTCTTTGTAAATGGTATGAAATGCGTTTGAATTGCACGGAATGATCTTAGATTGGTAGTGGACATGTAAGAATCGATATCGGCTTGAAAATTCGTGATTGAATGGAATGTTGATGAATTATGTTGGAAAGGAAGGCTACTAATGTGGAATGCGTTTTAAATTGGTTTTTGATGTTATTGGTTTGGTTGTTGGTATTGTTGGTATGGTTGTTGATGAATTTGGCGAGTTTAATTCTAAGGGATGTTGAATTTACGGGGGAGAGTCTTTAACGAAATTTCGGTAGGGCAGATTACTGATTAGAATTAAAATTCTAAACACTAGTAGCTAATTTTTGGGTAATTGATAATATTATTGTAGATATTGGAGAGCCCGAGACTTGAGTCGAGATTTGTTTGCGAGGATCGAGATTTGGTAGTGAGCGATCGAGGTATGTAAAAACCGTTCTCTTTGGCATGGATCCTTTTTGGAAGAAACAAAATGTATATGTATGCTTATAAAGAAAATCCTATTCTTAGAGCCACTAGGTCAAGGCTAACATAACTTCGACCTCCATAAGTATTCCACACGGTGGATACATATTCTATGATGTTCAAAGATTCTATTTGTTACGTTCCGAACGTTGTTCGAAAGAAAATGAGAAGACTAAAGCCTTTGATGAATATTTCGATATGAACATATGGTCTTAAAGTCCCCATTTGATTTGATCCATAATGTTATCCGCAAGTTTCCTAGTATGAATATGTGACCAACAACGATGTCCGAAAAATATTTGATATGGCTAAAGTTTTGAATATATATTTTGATATTTACATATGATCTCCAGGGAGTCTTAATTGATTTGTTCCATAATAATGGTTGAAGGTTCCACGATATGAATGTCGTTTTGAATTTCCGAAAAGAGCTTACAAAAAGAAAAAAAAATTGCGTACTTCAAATGTTTGTAACTTTCGCATACTAACTCCGATCGAATTGACACAGGCGATTTCCGAGCCTTCGGACGCCGTAAATATATTTGTTCATCGAGTTTTGAAATTTATTTATTTATATGCATATAGTTTCGCACTACTCGCTCGTGCCTATACTATGACATCGTTCGCCGGTTCCGGTGCCGGTTTGTGATCGTACGCACCATGATAAATTCGACGAGCATCGCTGTGTTACGGTTCCCGAGACCTCGCCATAGGGCCGGGTTCCGTTTATGGAGTTATGCTGTGATATGGCTTATGATATGTGTGATGATATGATGTGTTGTGTTCGGGGTGTACGGAGATTTGAAACCTTCTGGAGTATGCTGTGTGTGGCACCAGCGTCGGAGTGGTGACCACGCCCCGAGCCTTACGCATGATTTCTGTTTGCATTATATACATATGTCTTCGCATCTGATTTTGTATGTTGATAGTGTGATTCTCTTTCTATACCTTTCACTTCAGCTTATGGTTGGATTGCATTTTTATGCTTTACATACTCGGTACATCTCATAAATGTGACCCCTTTCTTCGGTGTCAGTGCTTCATGCCCGCGGGTACGAGAGATTCGTGGTCTCGCGTTGTAGGCTATACCTTTATCGGAGAGTGCTTTCCTTTTGGGGTCCGAGCCCATATGTTGGTACCTATCTTCGCGATGTTTATGCTTTTGTATATTTGATTATTTGGGGTACGGCGGGGCCACAATGCCCCACATATGTTTGTTGTTTCGATTTGTAGGGGCTTGTGGTCATACATGTGGGTCGTGGGTCATGCGTGCATTCGTTTGTTTATGATACGCGTCTTAATGCGGTCCGTTTGTTATTATGGCCAAGACGGCCCATTGTACGTACATGTGTATATATCGGGCGATGTATATTCCGCCAATCTATCGATTTTGATATGATGTGTTTCGACGGCGACCGCTTAAGACGATATTTGCCCCGTGTTTTGCTTAAGTTAATGTATATTAAGTTTGATTAGGTCTACGATATGTCGATCCGGTATGTAAGTACGACGTTGGGTGTCCGGGTAGGGCACCGGCCGCATCTACGTGGTGCCGGGTCGTGATGTATGGTATCGCAGCGGTTTGTCCTCTAATGTCTACCGAAGCCGTGTCTAGTGGTCTTGTTTATCGGTGTGTTGTGCACCACATCTATAAACGGAGGCTACAGGACATTTAGGTGTTTCCTTTCTTTGGATCTTAGACCGTGCGATAGAGCCTACCATAGGAAATGAATTCCTTTTTTTTACTAACCTTTGATTTCGACTTCGAAGAATGGTATCGACGAGAAAGCGATTGATGATATTGGAACCTACACGGTATACGGTAAGTAATGGTACGGAGGATGTGTGTTGGGAAGTTATTTGAAGTATGATTGAAATATAAAAATGAAGATCGAAAGGGAAATAAATAGGAAAATGCCATAGGTCTTATTTGAATTATGTATGTAAGGTAAGTCTCGACATCTTCATATTTTTACTTGAAATTGTGCTTGATGCTGCCATGATACGATATGATACGTACGTATATATGTTGGCCACACGAGGGATTGTTTGTATTTACGCGTACGGTTTTGGGGTAGTAAGAAGTACGAGGAACCTACGCAAATTTTCCGGCATTATAAAAAGGAAAATGAGATATACGTTCTTAACATGTCTTGAAAGTCGATACCGATAGAGTAAATAATTACGTTGGATTAAAAATTTAAGAGATACCCTCCATGTCATTCGTAAGAAGCATCATCCTTATTTGGGGAATTTTATTTCGAGAAAGTATATATGAGCGACAATTCACAATTTATTTAAACGGACCGAAATACGTTCCAACCACATTTTGCTATAGAAAAGCCTATGTTGAAGGGCAAAAATGTCCAGCAGTTAAGTTTCACCTTATTGGAAAAATACAAAGCGTATGACAAGCAGTCGGGAATTAAATGGTTCGCTTACCACTCCTATATATATATATGGAGGTAGTTATGTGAATTAAGTACTAAAAGTTAACGATGTTTGTCGGACTCTAGTTTCCTCTGCTGGTAGTTGGAGGAGGCTTCACAGTAATGTTTTATCAGTTCCCGACAATTGATTGGAGTAGAAATTTGTAGAGTAAAAATTTAAATTTGTGGGTTGTGTAGAATTAGATATATAGACGAAGGTAAGTATTGAGGACTTAGATAAGGGGCGACACGATACTTATATGGTGGTGAAAGACTCCTCTCTAGATCGGGGTGGGACCCGCTACGGAACGTTTTGAAAATTGTTAAGACCCCCGGCTTATCCTAAAATTATGTGACAAAGGTCGTGCGGGCGAGGATGCGATTATACCGGCTTTAACGCACCTAAATGCATTAAAGTTTTAAGGTTAAGCGTGCTTGGGCAAGCTTGTTACGGGATGGGTGACCCCCCCAGGAAATGTATTAAAATTTTCACAAATATAGATATAAGAGACAAATAGGAAATTTGGGGTAATCTAAAGGAAATCGAGTATGTGGAATGGCTAGCAACTTTATAGAGGTCGCGTGAGTTGCGAGACGGATTAGATTGGTGAAAAGGAAGAAAAGCAACGTAGTTCGGGGATTTAGAGTAAGTTGGAACAAGTGATTGGAAATGTCTGTAAAAGAAATGACGGAAATATATATATATATGTAAGTGTAGGACTCTCTTTTTGACTATGTCGATCGATGGGTGAACCTAATAGCTAGTGTTGTAATATATGAAAGGCATTAGGTGGACGGAAATTTATGAGACAAAACAAAAGGTATGGTACAAGCGTTACGAAATAAGCGATATTGACTTTTTGGTTGAGATTGGAAGATTCTAATACAATGATAATTGGAAGAAGAGAGAATAATTGAGTAGAACATAAGGGGATCGAACGTATTATGTTAGACTTAAAAACGGCATTACAATATCTTTAGGTGTTAAAGAAAGGAAATCTACGGCGGAGAGCGAGCTTAAATGTATTTACATACCAAGAGAATAAAGGGAAAGAATGAAGGATGCCTTAAGGAAATGCTTCATCGATACGAATTGTGATATGTTTATATTATGATTTGAATCTCCCTACGTCGGGTAAGCGATGTGTACCTAAGTACGCGGTAATATGTTTTAAAGAATAGTAATAAAGGCAAGAAAATGGGCTGACTAGCTCAAAGAGTAATGGAAGGATTATCGGACTCAAGAATATTTCGGGTAATAACGATTATCGTAATAGGAATACCGTGCTTGGTAGTTTGGAAATCTTTGAAGAAAAGAAAGGGTTCGTTAGATACTAGAGAATAGTCCATGGACCACTAATCACGTAAGAGGGGAGATACGCCATGAAATTATGTGGATTATCGGCATGAAGTGGTGTTTGATCATATTTGTAAAGAATCACTTACGAGAGAAATTACTCCACTCGCCGATCTGGAATTAGTCACGGTGATTTATGTTTTTTGAAAATATGGCGGCATTATTTATATGGAGTCCATGACGGCGATAATTGTACGGACCATCGAGAGTCTCCGGTATATTTTAAGCAAAAAAAGAAGGGCGAATTTGCGATAGGGAAAGTGGTTTGAATTATTGAGAGATCATGACGTCGATAATGCAGCCCCTTACCACGAAAAAAACGAATGTTTATTGGACGTTCGTGAGTCGCGATCTATGGGCAATTTAACGGCGTGCGGCAGAAAGGAGGAATTGGTTCGTGAAATCCATCGTTATTAGTTAGTCCATTTGGACGGTTCTAGAAATATTGGGGGTTTAAATCGAGAAGTGTTGAATCATCGATTATGGAAAAGGTAAAATAGCGTCGGTTCAAGATGCCATTCCAATACGGTGCGAGTTCGTTGGCCAATATCCAAAAGCGCGAAGTCCAAAATCGAGCATTAAAAGCTCGGCGGATTGCTACGAAACGAAAATTTTTAGTTTGGAAATGAGAAACGGTTAACATGGACTTTATTATATGTTATATCCCGCACTTTTGTACGTCGGGACATTCCGAACTAGTTGCGGAAAGTTAAGGACAAGAGGATTCCGGGACATGAAGTAAAGATTTTAACCATGATTTATTTCAAAGCGCGAAGTGTTATGATTTCATTGGCGTGAGATATTATGGAGTTTAGTATTAAAATTGGATTATGGAAAGTGAGACATCTTATAAGAAATTTGGAGGCCAAAAGTTAATTTTTGAAACTTATAATTTCATGAAAATTAGACCATGTGGCCGGCCACATGAGGTGGGCCATGGCCACATGGATGTTTATTATGTGTATATTAAGATGATAAGGGCCATATTTTTCATCTTCCAAAAACAAGAAACTTCAAGAAATATTGAGAAAGGAGAAGAGAGAGCCATACGGCCACTCTCCCTAGCCCGAGCAACCCAAGGAAAAAATTGAAGAAAAATATTTGTTTCAAGCAATTTTACTCCTTAGAAGATGCTTAACAACATGGAGGTGTTGTTGGAGTAGTAGGAACAAGGATTAGTTCAAAAAGCAAGTTCTAGCCAACTTGAAGAATCAAGTGAAAGAGGTATGGTTTAATCTTATTTTTCATATGTTATAGATGATTTGTATGTGTTATGGAGTATGGAAATGAATGAAAGTCATGGAATATGGAAGTTGAAGTTGTGGTAGTGCATGTGTGTTTGGCCGTGAGTATGTGTGTGTTGTGTAGGAATGGAGAGTAATTGAATTTAGCATGTTTATGTGTTGTTGTAATGTGTAGAAGATGAATGAAACTCATGGAATGTTATATGTTGTGGAGTGGGCGAATTAGGGGCTGCTTGGTGTGCATGAAATGAGTTAATGTTATTTGGTGTTTTGGTTGTTGTCGTCATGTTTTATATGATGTAAGAATGAAGTTTAATGATCCCAAGTTGAAGCTAAAACCGTGTATTGATTTAAGAAGTAATATGGTTTTAATGTAGTTCTTGAATTTGTAAGAATAATAATGTTAAGGTATGGTTTGTTGATGTAGTTTATGAATTTGGAAGGAGGAAATGTGTTATTGAGGTCCCTAATGTAGTTGATGGATTTCGGGTAAGATGACTTAGTGTTTGAGTTGTTTTGAATATTGTATGGACTCCTTGGGATGTTCTTAAAACGTATTTGAATGGCTTCGGATTATTATTTGAACATGTAAGCATTGATGCTAGTTTGAATGTACGAGATTGAATTGAACATAAATGGAGTATTGTTGGATATTTGGAGAAGAGTTATTAGCATTATAATGTATTTTGAATGAATTGTTAGTGTTATTAAAATGGTTGTTGGTATTGTTGTTGAAGAATTAGCCGAGTTGAAATCTCGGGGTTGTTGAATTTACAGGGGAGGTGCTGCCCAATTTTCGGTAGAATTGAGAAGTAGTTTGGAATTGAATTTCCTAAATGCATATAGTTAATGATTGGTATTTATTGACGTTGTGTAGACTTTGGAGAGCCGAGGCCTGAGTTTGGATTAGCTCGAGAAGCGGCCAAGGTATGTAAGGCGTAACTTTCTCTTTTTGGCATGTCTTAGTACTAACTAGGCTATGACCCGAGCTTCGGGTAATTCCACTCTTAAGATCCGAGCCTAAACATGTACTTTATTCTTTCTTCAAGACTTATTCTTTAAGGTAACCAAATTAAGGTTCTTATATTTTTAAGAGTTTTGCAAAGCATTTTGCTACAAAAAGGTTCCGAACTTCAAACGTCCGTAACTTTTTGCATATGAGCTCGGATCGCCCGAAACATAATAGGTAACTTCATAAGGCATAACTTTCCCCCAACCATCATGGTCGGGCTCGGATGGGGTCGGAACCCGTCCGTGGGGCTCGCGGCTTTTCTATGCTACTCTTAATGACTTTTGAGAAAAACTTTGTACTATTTTGTCTTAACTTCCGCATATGGACTTCTTACTTGTTTGACGACTTATGATTATGATTTTATGCATATGGTTACTCACGACTCTGCTCATGCTTATGGTCATTACCTCGTTCACCGGATCCCGGGCCGGATATGCTTCGTGCGCACTATGATATATATTCCGTGTGATCTTTGTGTTACGGTTCTCCCGACTCCTCTCAGGCCGGGTTCCGTTTGGTGTGATGATCTTGTGTATGGTGTGTTGGTTGGCTATGATGTGTTACGGGGATATGTCGGGTTACGGAGATATGAAATTCTTCTGGTGTGATCTTTGTGGCGTGGCGCCAACGACAGGCGGGCGACCACCGTTCTAAGAGCCTATGCATGATTTGTATTTTAACTACATATTTTGATACTTTGCATATTACATCTACTTTCTGTACTTTGTTCCTATGGTTCTGTATTTCTGCTTTACATACTCAGTACATTTTCCGTACTGACCCCCTGTTCTTCGGGGGCTGCGTTTCATGCCGCGCAGGTACAGATAGACGTTCCAGTGATTCGCCAGCTTAGGGCGTCCATTCCGTGGTGGAGAGCTCCTTTTGATCCGGAGCTACACTTTTGAACGGACATTCCTGTTATTTGTATATATGTGTTTGGTCATGGGTACGGCGGGGCCCTGTCCCGTCATATGCTT
>NW_026714777.1:0-17500 GCF_029784015.1 Lycium ferocissimum | reverse complement strand
GGAAGCAAACCAGGTATGTGAAGCTTACCCTTCTTTTTTTTTGGCATGTCTTAGACGAAACTAAGGTATGACATGATTTTTGCCTCGGGGTAATTCCATTCGTAAATTTCGAGTATGTTTGTGATTCGTGTTTGCTTTGATGTTGTTGGCATCCTTTGAATGGCAGTGTTATGGTCCGTATGTCTTGGATATGATTGAGTTTGAAATGTTGTGTAAGCGATTCGTATGAGTTCCTTGATGTTCGTATTTTTAACGCGGTTGAGTTGTGACCCTTATGTCTTTTGTAGGATTAAACTTTTAAGGTTTCAAAAGAGTTCTATTTTCAAAAGAATTTTGTTTTCAAAAAAAGACTTGTTCCTAAACGACTTCGAAACTACGAACGCCCGTAACTTTTGCATACGACCTCGAAACGCCCCAAAACATAATATGTAAGTTCATAAGACATCACTCTCCCCTACCCCTCGTAGTCGGGCTCGGACGGGGGTCGGCACCCGTCCGTGGGGCCCGCGGCCTTTCTATGCTACCTTTATGGATTTTTTGGAAAATTTAATATTTTCTTCATTATGACTATTTATTTATGTATTTGTCGAGTTGGAAATAAGGATTTTATGCCCATGATTTTGATACATAATTGTGGTTTCTAAAATTCGGTTTGACATGTTCCCGAGCGAAATTCGGAAGAAAACTTGATTTGACTACGGTTTGGATTTTCAAAAAAGAGGGTTCGTTTTGATTATTCGGTTGAGTCTGTGATGATGTCTGATATGCGTGTGGTCACTTACGATCTGTTCGTGCGTTCTTTGTTACCTCTTTCACCGGATCCCGGGCCGGTATATGATCGTGCGCACCATGATATACTCTGGAGTTATGCTGTGTTACGGTTCCCGAGACCTCGCCATAGGGCCGGGTTCCGTTTATGAAGTTATGATGTGATATGGCTTATGATGTGTTGTGATGATGTGTTGTGTTCGGGGATACGGAGATTTGAAATCTTCTCGGAGTTATGCCGTGTTGTGGCGCCGAGATAGGGGGCGACCACGTTCGTCCGCCGGGTCCTATGGGCCGCATTTGGTATGTGATAATGTATGATGCTATGATGAGTTTGTTCACCGATGGTGGGGCAAATCCGATGATGAGGTAAAATTCCACATTGGACTAGACAAATCCCACATCGGTTAATGTTATTTCGTATGACGTATTATGATGTGTTCGGTATGGGTATGTTTAATTTGTATGTGTCGGATGTAAGTGCTTGGGTTGTTGCAACTTCACTTTTTGTATTTCCCACTTCGGTTAAGACCTCGTTTGATGTATGCTATGCTTTACATGCTCAGTACATATTTCGTATCGACCCCTTTCTTCGGGGCTGCGTTTCATGCCACGCGGTACCCACGGATGAGTCGGTGATGTTAGCGAGGAGATGCTCCAAATGGATTGGCGAGCTCCATTTCCTCGGAGAGGCCGCCGAGTCGAGTGCTTTGTATGGTGTTCGAAGTTATGATAGAGACTTTGCGTACGTTGTCGAGTGTATGATATGTCGTCCGTTTTGTAAGCGGCTACGTAAGCCGGTGTGTTTGTATGCATTATGCTACCGATGTGTTTGGCAAGCGGCTATATAAGCCGAAGTCTTTGTTGTGCCTTATATTATAGATTTTATACTATTGCAAATTTTATTTGGTTTGAAAAAAAAAACGAAAGGCATGTTGTTTTCTGAAAAATTTTCATTACGTGCGTATGTTATGTTTTGTGGGCCCAGTATGGGTATGGATATTACGATAGTCAGCGGGTTCGCTCGGCCCTAGGTAAGGGTCGGGTGCCCATCACACCCTATCGGAAATTGGGGTGTGACAATAAGTATACGTGTCTTCGATTTCCTTGTATTGGCGATCGTTTCGAACTCTGGCTCCAAGCTAATAAATTTCCCCTTCTGGAGCACGAGAACGCCATAACCCCTTTTAAGTCCTATATGTTCTTCCCCCCTTTATTAAGGAGGTCCTAATACACCAATAGTTTTTAGATATCTATCGTCTTCGGCACTTATCTTTCGAGGGTTAGAAATCTCTTAGCATCATTGCACGGCCTAATCATTCTTTCCTTTACTTCTCATTCCTCTTTTGTTCCATACCACCACACTCTATCCCTCTCACACGCCTACCCTCAAATTTTTATCCAAATAGTGCCGCGCTTTGCCCGTCGTCTCTCTTGGAGGCTTTACTCCCTCCTGTTTCTTACTCTTTCATTTTTTCCGTCATTTTGGTCACTTACCTTCCATCTACTCACTTTATTTCTTTTTCAGAATATCATTGTATTAGAACTTTCCGAGCTTAACTTGTAGTGAAAATAGCATCAACTTGCCTTATAACATTTGTGCCATTTTTTTTTTGTCACTTGAGCTTCGTTACCTTGTCCGATTATTGCCTTCCAATATGCCGCAACGTCGATTGCTGGGATACGCATACCCGCGGATATAGCCATGTATGGGATATCATATACCTATGTATACATAATTGCTACCATCTTGCTTACAAAATATTTCCAACGCTATTCAACTTACCCTGCTTCTAAAGCTGTGATGCCCCTTCTTTCTCTTCACCGGTTCAGTCTGCCGCGTCCTATGTGACCTCTTAAGGTTCCTGCCCACTCTGTATACTCTAATTTCTCTTAGGCTACCCTAGCTTCCCATTCGCCTCTCCTGCGTCCGACTCTATAGGACTTTTAGTACACTTCCCAGGGGGGTCACCCATCCTAAAATTTCTCCCACTCCAGCACCCTTAACTTTGGGACTCTGATGAAATGCGATGCTCTATATATATATATGACCGCGTCCATATATCACCGCATGACCTTCGTCACCTATATATATAAATATGAAGTCTTATATATATTCCAAAATTCTATATAGACATCTCCCGCCGAATTAGAAAGGGTCTTACTCGTAGACATTCCAAATTCTCAGTTAGGTGGCACTTATATTCCAACGATAAGTGTCCAAAGTTCTCTTGAAATAGTATCTTTATCTCAACCTATATCATCTGTTTCTTTGATGAAATTATATTGCACCATCTGTTCCTTAAGCCTACCGTATTTGGCGCTTAGAGATTCCATTATTTTTTAGGTGAAGTCGTGTGACGCAGTATACCTTTATGCTTTATGCCTTTTTACCCTTACTGTGTACCCAACACAGGCTTCTAACTTACTCAAAAACATACCAAGTTTGTCTCCATATTAGTCTTATCTTATCACCATGTCGTCATACTACACCTTTAAATTCATAACTATGTATTCCCTTTTCGTTCCATGTTCGTACTCATTTAATTATGTCTATCTTGGGTGCTTCCTTTAGTACCCCCTTACCATATTTCTCCAGTCTATGTCCATCCTTCCTTTCTGCGCACGAGGAATTTTATAATACCTCTATATCCTTCGGACAATACTACTCCTACATAATCCCTTTCTCATTTTCAAATCGTATTCTGTTCATCCCTATTTGTTCTTATCATACCAGTCATTTCCTAGCACTCATTCTACCTCGTTGCTCATCTTTCTATAGTTTGGTCTTTCACAGTTCCGTCACTGGTATTACTCGTGTTCTCGGCTACACATGTCATAATCTATTACTGCACTGTTATCTCGCCGCTTTTCTTTTCATCTCCTTCTTCCAATTAACCCCTTCTTCTTTTGCGCTCGCTATCATTCCCGCTTTCTCATAATCTCTATTCTGAACTTTCCCTATAGAAGAACTTCATAAATCCCTCCTTTTTTTTTTCAATAGCTCACCTTTATACTTTAGTCACATGAATCACGTCATATCTTTTAGTCACTTCCTCGCTTGGCTTCGCTCATTTTCATAACAGTCCTTATTATATTCACATAATATCCTATTCGTAATCAATCTTATAGTGTAACACTTAACCTTTTATCCTTTCTGATCAACCTTATCCTTAATATCTCACAAGCCGTCTTATCGATACATTCATATCCGTCGCAATTCTTTTTCCTCTGTACTCTTGTCTCAATCGTACTATTATTTCTTCTAACTATAAACTCGTCATAATAACACTCTATCAAGATTTGCCAGTCTCTTCTAAATCATCTCTTAATATCATAAGCCCTTTCCAAATTCTTTTACCATATCAATATCGACCTCCTAATTACTATTACCATCAGTTCAGCAGTTAACTCATTTCTCAAGGTCAGCCGTACTTGCAACTTAGTCAAATCCTATCTTTACTATTGACACGACCTTTCACGGCATGTCACAACCCCGTATCTCATTCTCTTTTTATTTCCGAGAAAATTTTGGCAGAGTTTCCTCTATATTTCTTACTATCTTAAAACCTGCACGCAGGAAATACCAACAATGCCTCACAGGGCCAACATATATATATATCATATCACAGCCACACAGGGCTCCCAATATCAACAACAGTATGAAAATGATGGACTTACCTCGTATGTCCAACTCGAACTGCACCTGTTACCCTTTCCTGTCCACTTTTCCTTTCCAATTTTTAACTTTACATTTCAATCGTACCTCAATACCTTACCCGACATATATCTTTCGTGCCTTTGCTTACTCGCGTGCTTTGTAACTTCCAATATCGTCAATCACTATATATATACGTCGATGTCGTCCTTCTCCTGAAATTAAAAGTTAGTATAAGGAATCTCATTTCCTATGACTTGGCTCTATCGCACGATCTAAGATAAGAAGGGTCACCGATTCCTAAATGCCCCGGGACCTCCGTTTATAAGTGTGGCCGGCTTCACACCATAAACAAGACTGCGAACACGGTCGTAGACAATCCGAGGACGATATATATAGCGTGATACCACTTCTGTCACGGACCCAACCTCGTAGGCCGCGACTAGTGCCGAGCCGGGCACCCGTACACACCCATTAACCGTAAAGAGGTACAAATAACTTATACATACGAGAAAAGTAATACGTCGCCCCCGGACACACAAATATATATACATACCGTAGTCACAACTTTCAACGGAGGGTATCGCACATAATCATGTTAAGGCTATCATAGTATACACCGTTAAATCATATATACATATACATATCGGCGTGGACCACGGATATGCATCAAATATAGGGGCCGTCCATGACACAAACCATGCCGTCATAGAACATTCTACGAACATATAATGACTACCCACAATCCACACATATGTGTCTCGTAGTTATAGAACTAATAACGAACAATCATATGACGGGACATTTGAAATCCAATCATACCAATAGACATATACATATACATATATAACAAAGATGCCGTACCCAAAATATAGAATCCCGAATCGTGGAGCGCTCCAAGATCGCTGAATGGAAATCCTAAGGCCCCGGATCACCAAAACAAGAATCTTACTTACAACAAGAAACACGCCAAAAGAAGAAAGGGGGGTCGATTTAAATATGTCTTGAGTATGCAAAGCATAAATACGAAATAGGATCATAATCGGACCAAGAAGTACAGAAAATAAGTACAATATCCAGAATATCAAAATGCTTATTGTTTTTTTTAAATACAAATCATGCAAGGGGGCTCAAGGAATATGGTCGCCCTCCCGTCGTTGGCGCCATAACACATCATACTCCAGAAGATTTCAAATCTTCGAAACCCGGCATATCACATAACACATCATAACGCCATAACACATCATAACGCCAGAATATATACGGAACCCGGCCCTCTAACGAGGGACTCGGCGAACCATAACACATCATACTCTGGAATATAGCATAGTGCGCACGATAACATAACCGGCCCGGGACTCGGCGAAGGATATAACAACAATATGCACGAGCATTCAAACCATATGCATAGAAAAATCATCATTACAGACTCAATAGATAAGTAGACTAACCAATACTCGGGGGTCGGGCCGAAAGCCATACTGAATTCTTTCAAAAGTCATTAGAACTATACAAAGGAAAGTCTCGGGGGACCACGGACAAGTATCAAACCAATCCGGGCCCGCCTACGAAAGTTACGATCATTATTGCGCTATAGAATCTTTTACGAACGTATCGAAGCGATCCGATTCTGTCTATGAAAGTTACGGACCTTTTCCAACATAGAACCCTTTAAGAACAAAAACTCTTTATGCAACCTTTGAAATCCAGTCATACAAAAGACATAAGGACCATATCTCGACTATATTAAGAATGCGAAACACAACAAGTGAATAAGAATCGTAGACATGCTCGGATCGCAAGAATAGAGTTATCCACACTCGTATCATAGCTTACCTACAACTACGACATGCCAAAAGAAAGAAACGTTAGGCTTTACATACCTTGTTCGCTTCTTAACCCAATACTTTTAAGTCTCTCGGACTTTTCAAGACCTACAATAACGTTTTGTTGTTCAACAAACATTAGTCATAAGCACTTAGGATTCCAATTCCAAGCTAGCACTTTATTTACGTTAAATTTGGGCGCATTTCCCCATGGCCGAATTCAACCCCGTTTTTCAGCAAGGCAAATCATCAACAACAATACCAACAACCATACTAACAACATCATATAGTAATTCAAAACGTATTCTAACATTAGTAATTCCTTTCCATATAATTCGACGGCATTTCATTTACATTCAAATCAACCGCATACAATCAAACCAACACCAATGGTCACACATTCAAGCGCCAATCCGAGATCATTCAAACAAGATTCAAGAACACTTCAAACAATCCGCACAATATTCAAAACCACCCAACAATATACAATGCCACCGAAACCTCCAATTTCAATAGGAATCACAACAACACATTTCTTTCTTCCAATTTCATAAACTACACCAACATTCCACACATTAACAACATTAACCTCATAAATACAAGAAACTATATTAAAATCACATTAGCTCCTAAATCAGCCCACAAACGATTTCCACTTCCACTTGAATCATTAAATCTTCATTTTCATCATAGAAGCCATAACAACAACAACCAAAAATACTAAATAAAATTAGTTCATCTTATCCTACCAAATAGCCCACTACACGGCCACACACCAACACACATACTTTCATGAATTTCATCCATTTCTACACACTACAACACATTCAAACCATCCATAACAAATGTAAAAGAAGATTGAACCTTACCTTTTCCACTTAGTTCTTCAACTTGGCTAGAGTTGTGCTTGCACTAATGAATGGTTGGCTTACTCCAACAACCACTCCATGTTAATTAGGACCTTCTAAGGAGTTGAAAAGCTAGAAGAAATTATTTTTTTTGATCAATTTCCATGGACCGAATACTCCTCTCTTTTTCTCCATATTTTCTCCAAGTTTCTAGAGTTATACAATGAAGAATATGACTTGCTAGTAATCCAATATGATCATATATAATTCATCCATGTGTACCATGGCCCACACATGGCTTGGATGAATTAAAATTTGCCAAGTCATGGGTGGGAACCACCCCTATACCACACGGCCAACATTGGCTATTTTTCATGAAATAATTACTTTCCATAATTCACTTTTAACCACAAATTTTCCTTAATATTCCATACCAATAAAATCATAAGCAACTTATTCCTTAAAACAAAATCGGAGGTTAAAAGTCTCTACCTCGTATCCCGGAATAGTCTTGTCCTTAACTTTTCATGGTTCGCTCGGAATGTCCCAATGCACAAAATACGGGATATAACACCTGGTTCATGCTACTTCACATCTCCCCTCCGTACCAACATTCGCCTGTAGCCTATCTTGTCATACTCCTTTCCCCTCCTCTATTCGCTCCTTTGATTTTCTCACTTCCTACTGTAGGAGGTTTTCTATCCTTCTCCCTTGCTACTTATAGGTCGCAGTATCATTAGCGAACAACTCTATTGCCTATATCTTAGCCTCAAATCCAGCATAGCAGTGTTGTCTTTCATAATGTCTCTGTAAGTTACTCGTTATCGTTCTCTTGTCGTATTCTCCTTTAAGCCTCCACTTTCCAATGTCATATCATTCAAGATCTCTACAATTAATTCTCAAAGACTATCTCAATTACCATCCTAGCTTCTACCCCTTTTGCTGGCTTTTAGATCTTACTAACTTGTCTCGGCAAGGAATCTTACCTGTAGCTCAAGCATCCGTATCAAATATACTGTAGCGTTGACTGTCTCCATCTTGCACTTGCATCTCTCGCATCCGCTTCCCCCCTTTAAGGGGTGTACTTATACTATTACCCGATTATATTTTGCCCTATGCCCGCATTTTTGAATCTCAATTAGGCGGCGCTTTTATTCCGACATTCTGATCCCCGTGCCGTTCATCTACTCACTTTCTTTCTTTTCCAAATATCATTGTATTAGGACTTTCCAAGCTTAACCTGTAATGAAAACAACATCAGTTTGCTTTGTAACATTTATACCATTTTTTTTTCCACTCAAACGTCGCTACCCTGTTCAATTGATGCCTTCCATATACAGTCACGTTGGTTGTCGGAATACACATATCCGCTGATATAGACATGTACGGGATATCATGTGCATACCTATATAGACGTAATTACTACCATCTTGCTTACCAAATATTTCCAAACACTATTCAAACTCACCCTAATTCTAGAGCCGTACTGCACCTTCTTTCTTTTCACCGATTTAGTCCGCCCCGGCCTACGCGACCTCTTAAGGTTTCTGCCCACTCCACAGACTCTAATTTTCCTTATATTACTCTAGCTTCTCATTGCTCCTTACGTCTGAATTTGTAAAACTTTCAGAAAACTTCCCAGGGGGTCACCCATCCTAAAATTTCTCTCACTCCACCACGCTTAACCTTAGAACTCTGATGAAATACGATGCTTTAATATTAGTATGATCGCGTCCACCTTACCGCGTGACCTTCATCATATAATCTGAAGTAAGTTGAAGTCTTAACAGATTCCGAGACGTTCTCATAACACATCTCCCTCTGAATTAGAAAGGGTCTCTTACTCTTCTGACCCCACGACTACTATTTTAGCCCTTTTCAATCCTCAATATTCACCTTCCACCTATGGATATGACTACTTTCCGTCCTAGACTTCCAGATTCCCAAAGGTGATGAACACACCTTGATCGCCGTTACTTATAAATACTTGGTTATCGGCCTTTGGATTTTTGCTCTCATTTTACCTCGTTCCTCATCCTTTCTATAACCGAGTCTTTCACAGTCCCGTCACTTATAGTACTCGTATCCTTGGCTACATATGCCATGATCTATTACTACACTGTTATCTCGCTTTCTTCTTATTTCCTTCTTCCAATTACCCTTGCTTTTCTTACACTCGCTATCATTTCCGTTATTATATAACCCTTATTCCAAAATTCCCCTACAGAACTTGATAAGCCTTCCTTATTCGTTCTATAGCTCGCTTTTCCGTTTCACACTTGCCTTTATATTCTAGCTACATAGGTCACATCATAACTTTGGCCACTTTCTCACTAGGCTTTACTTATTTTCATAACAATCCTCATTATATTCACATTATATCTTATTCGTAATCAATCCTATAATGTAACACTTCTTAACCCTTTACCCTTTCTGATCAACTTTATCCTTAATATCTCACAAACTGTCTTATCAATACATTCATATCCATCACAATTCTTTTCCTCTCGTGCTCTTGTCTTAATCATACTATTACTTCTTTTAACTATAATACTCGTCATAATTCATCCTCGCTTATCAATTCAGCCGGTACCTTAAATAACACTCCATCCAGTTACCCCCTTTTCTAAATCATCTCTTAAGATTACAAGCCCTCTCCAAATTCTTTTTACCATATCGATATCGACCTTCTAATTATCATTACCCTCAATTCAGCAAGTAACTTCTTTCTTGATGTCAGCCGTACTCGTAGCTTAATCAAATCCTATCATTACTATTGGCACGACCTTTCAAGCCATATCACAAACCTATATCTCGTTCTCTCTTTATTCTAGGAAAATTTTAGCAGAGTTTCCTCTGTAATTGTTACTATCTCAAAACCTGCACGCAGGAAATACCAACAATGCCTCGTAGGGCCAACATATGTATATATATATATATATATATATATCATATCATATCATACCACAGCCACACAGGGCTCCCAACATCAACAACAAGATGCGAAAATGATGAACATACCTCGTATGCCCGGCTCAAAATCGCACCGTTACACTTTCTTGTTTACTTTCCCTTTTAATCTTCAACTTGTATTTCAATCGTACTTCAATATCTCACCCGACATATACCTTTCATACCTTTGCTTACCTGCGTGCTTTGTAACTTCCAATATCGCTAGTCACTTTCTTCTGTCGATGCCATTCTTCTGCTGAAATCAAGGTTAGTAGAAGGAATCTCATTCCCTATGACTTGGCTCTATGGCACGATCTCAGATGTGAAAGAAGAGTAACCACCCTAGATGCCCCGTAGCCTCCTGTTTATAAATGTGGCGCGCTTCACACCATAAACAGGACTCTACTGGACACGACTTTGTAGACAACCCCTAGGACGAACTGCTCTGATACCAATTTGTCACACCCTAACTTGATAGGGCATGATGGGCACCTGACCCTTACTTAGGGCCGAGCGAACTCGCTGACTCTCGTTATACTCACACTCTTACTGGACCCTTAAATCATGAGATGAATGCATAATGAAGACTTTTCAAAGAACGACATGCTTTTCGTCTTTCTCAAATCAAGTAAAATCTGTAATATAATGCATAATGATACATCGGCTTACAGAGCCGCTTACAAAACTGACATATTATATACATGACTCTGTCTGCAAATTCTCTAACATAACTCAAGATACCATATCATAAAAACTCTGACTCGGAAGCACTCCGGGAGGAAGTAGAGCTCACCAACCCAGCTGAAACATCTTCTACTCATCTGTATACACCTGCGTGGCATGAAACGCAGCCCCCGAAGAAAGGGGATCGATGCGAATATGTCCGAACATGTAAAGCATGAAACACGAAACAAGATCATACTTGAAATAAGGAGTATAGAAAATTAGTACGATAACCGAAAACCATAAAGCTTGTCCTTGAAACATAAATCATGCATGTCAATAACATACCCGTTTTGGAGACTGAGTGACATAAGAAAATAATCATCATGTACATATGCATGCATAGTGTGTCCCGGCCCTCTAGTGAGGGACTCAGTAAGTAAAATCATCATGTACATGTACATATAGCGTGTCCCGGCCCTCTAGTGAGGGACTCGGTGAATGAAGTCATCATATGCCATCCTAGCCGCCATCCCCATATCATCACATCATCATATATATATATAGCGCGTCGCGGCCCTATAGTGAGGGACTCGGTGAACAATGCAGTGGAGTGCGCACGAATGCGTGTCCTGGACCGGGACTTAGTGAAGGAAGTAATAACAGCTAGCATGAGCAGAGTAGTGAGAAATCATATGCACATAAATCATCTTTAAGACTCGATAGATAGGTAGACAAATCAACGCTCGATTATCAAACGATAGTCATGAGAAATCAATGCTCAAGTATCAACGATAGTCATGCTAAGTTTTTTTTTTTCCACAATGCCGTTAGAACCAAACATAGAAAAGTCTCGGGGGCCCACGGACAAGTATCAAACCAATCCGAGCCCACCTATGAAAGTTGGAGACATTATTCGTTATAAAATCTTCTACGAACGTTTCGAAGCGATCCGAGCCCGTCTATGAAAGTTACGGTCGTTCGTAGATACAGAATCCTTTAAGAACAAAATTCTTTATGCAACATTTATTTTCCATCGTACAAAAAAACGTAAGGACCATAACTTGACCACATTAAGAATGCTAACATCAAGAGGTGAATAAGAATCGTAAACATGCTCGGATCTTAAGAATAGAGTTACCCCGAGGCTCATATCATAGCCTACTTACAACTAAGACATGCCAAAAGAAAGAAAGGTTAGGCTTTATATACCTTGTCCGCTTCCTAAGCTAATCCGAACTTAAGTCTCGGCTTCTGAAGATCTACAACAACGTCGTTAGACACCAAACATTAGTTGTAAGCACTTAGGAACCAATTCTAAGCCATCACTTTATTTACGAAATTCGGGCAGCATTTCCCTATAAATTCAACAACCCGAGAATTCAACTCGGCCAAATCATCAACAACAATACCAACAATCATAATAACAACATCAACAATCAATTCAAAATGCATTCTAACGTTATTAACTCTTTTCTATATAATTCGACAACATTCCATTTACATTCAATCCTACTACATACATTCAAGCCAACATCAACGCTCACATGTTCAAGTACTAATCCGAAACCATTCAGACGAGATTCAAGAACATTTCAAACAATCCGTACAATATTCAAAACAACACAACCAACATCCAACATAACCCGAAACCTTCCAAACTCAATAAAGACAACAACAACACATTCCTTTCTTCCAAATTTATAAACTATATCAACAATCCACACGTTAACAACTTCATCTTCATAAATACAAGAAACCATATTGAAATCACATTAGCTCCTAAAATAGCCCATAAACGATTACAATTTCCACTTGAATCATTAAACCTTCATTTGCATCATATAATCCACAACAATCAACAACCAAAACACTAAGTAAAATTTGTTCATCATATTCCACCAAATGAACATTTCCTATACGGCTACACACCAACATCCATAATTTCACGAATTTCATCCATTTCTACACACTACAACGCGTTCAAATCATCCATAACACATGTAAAAGAAGATTAAGCCTTACCTTTTCCTCTTAGTTCTTCAACTTGGCTAGGGTTGAGCCTTGAATTAATTCTTGTTCTTGCTACTCCAACGACTACTCCATGTTGTTATACACCCTCTAAGGAGTTGAAATGCTTGAAGAAAATATTTTTTTTGATCAAAGTTTAGGGACCATGTTCGGCCAGCCCTTGGCCGAATGCTTCTCCATTTTTTTTTCTCCAAGCTTCTTGAATTTTCGTAAGTTGAAAGATGATGAATAATAAGTCTTGCTAATCATCAACCATCTATATATATATAAAGTCCCTACAAATATAAGATGAACACATGTACCCCCTTATGGCTTAAGACAATTGGCTAGCCATGTGTGGGACCCATACCCCACACGGCCATTTAGCCACTTTTGGCTTCTTCATGAAATATTATTTTCAACTTCTAGCCCCCAATTTTCCTGAATATTCTATACCAATAAAATTATAAGCAACTTGTTCATTAAAACAAAATCGGAGAATAGCCTTGTCCTTAACTTATCGCAACTAGCTTAAAATATTCCAATGTACAGAATACGGGATATAACACTTAAGCTCTTGGAAACTCTTTTCACAAGCTTCGGACCACTGAAACTTAGCAGTCTTCTGCATCAACTTAGTCAACGGCGAGGCAATAGATAAAAAACCTTCCACGAACTTTCTTTAGTAATTTGCCAAACCCAAGAAACTACGAATTTCAGTCGCACTAGTGGGTCTAGGCCAATCCTTAACCACTGAAATTTTCTGAGGGTCTATTTTAATGCCGTCACCAGACATTACATGACCAAAGAAAGCCACCAACTCAAGCCAGAATTCACACTTAGAGAATTTTTCATAAAGCTTGTTCTCCTCGAGTGTTGTCAAAGTTATTCTCAAATGATTAGCATGATCCTCATGACTCTTAGAATACATCAAGATATCATCGATAAACACAATAATGAAGCGATCTAGATAAGGCATAAACACCCGATTCATCAAATCCATAAATGCAGCAGGCGCATTAGTCAACCCAAAGGACATGACTAGAAACTCAAAGTGCCCATAACGAGTACGAAAAGCGATTTTCGGAATATCCTTTTCCTTTACCTTCAATTAGTGAAACCCAAACCTCAGGTCAATCTTCGAAAAGAACTTAGCACCCTGAAGTTGGTCAAATAGATTATCTATCCTAGGCAAAGGATATTTATTCTTAATGGTCACCTTATTAAGCTGACGGTAATCAACACACATTCTAAGGGAACCATCTTTCTTTCTAACAAACAAAACTGGAGCACCCCAGGGTGAGAAACTCGGTCGGATGAAACCTTTATCCAACAAGTCCTTCAACTGATCCTTTAACTCCCTTAGCTCCGCTGGAGCCATACGATAAGGTGGAATAGAAATAGGTTGGGTGTCGGGAATAACATCAATCCCAAAATCAATAACTTTATCAGGAGGGATACCAGGGAGATCCTCGAGAAACACTTTGGGGTAATCACTAACTATGGGAACAAATGCAAATTCAGGTACTACGGCTTTTGTATCATTAACAACAATCAAATGGTAAGTACACCCCTTAGTAATCATTTTCTGAGCCTTAAGATAAGAAATAAATCTACCCCTTGGCTTAGCAATTTCACCCTCCCACACAATAACAGGCTCCTCGGGAAAAGCGAAGCGAACTAACTTATGGCGACAATCCACATTAGCATAACCCGCAGACAACCAGTCTATTCCCATAATTACATCAAAATCCACCATCTCAAGTTCATACAAATCAGCCACGGTCTCTGTCACGACCCGAGCTACGGGCCATGATGGGTATCCGGGGCTAACCACCGAACACCGCTCATTCTATTACTTATCTGCTCTCATTCATAGTATATAGTCATAATCATAGAAAACTATCATCATTTGAAACATATTTACTTTTATAACATAAGCCCTTCGGCTATCAAAATAATGTGTATATATATATATATACATGTATATACATGAAGACTATGGGACCATACTACCCACACTGCGTATCTACGAGCCTCTACTAGAGTACTAGACATATGAATGGGACAGGACCCCGTCGTGCCCAAATCGTGAATATATACGTATATGTACCAAAAGAATAATCAATGGCACCTCCGCAAAATGGAGTGCTCTCAAATCAACTACTAGCTCCTACGGACCTGCACCGTCTCCCTACCTACCTGTGGGCATGAACACAGCGTCCAAAGAAAACGGACGTCAGTACGAACATTGTACCGAGTATGTAAGGCAGGAATGAAATAAACATAATAAGGAGGTCATAAGTCATGAGATGAGGGGATAACCTGTGTACTCTTTTAGGTATAGGTACATGTCATATACGTTCATCATACATAAGCATATCATGTACATTATCATAATGTGTGCCTTATCATATCACATATACATCATCATACCATACATGCATCGTCGTATCAATCATACATCATCATGTCGTTAACCTGCGTACGGGTAACCATCATATGCAGCCCACTAGTGGTGATCATGTCCGGCCTTCTAGGCGTGGTGGAATCATAGCAGCTCGCCATAGCGGAGACATGTTCGGCCATTTAGGCACGGTGGAATCACATCATCATACATATCATGCATTTGTCATCACACATATTATAGGCCCATCATTATTAATCGTCTCATAAACATAGCATGGCTTTATCGTAACTTAATATCATCATACACATATCATCAAAACATACATTAGAACTTGAGAACAACTATAGATGTGTCGGGGTGACGTAAGGTCGTGGACCCCCGACTTCATCACGGAGCATTCATACGCATTCTGCCTCACCTTGAAAGAACAAGCATAAGGTGAGTGTATATAATGATCAACATCAATAGATTATAAATAGCATCACTAGCTTTATAGGAACATGATGTCATGGCTCTAGAGTATTTAGACTTTGTCTTATTATTCTCGTTATCGTACTCATGTCGTGCCTTTTATCTCATGTAGCTATTCATGAACGAGGACTCTTAACTTTCTTGAAGATAGGGAATTCGTAAGGAAAGAGGGAATTCATACATAGGATTCATGCCTTAGGAAGAAAGGTTGAGCCTCACATACCCTTGTCTCTTAACTATTTTATTGCTTGCTCGCTCTCCTTTAATGCTCGCGTCTTTACCTTCAAGAGAGTTCGTATCCTCATTAGCTACGCAATTACAAGAACGTGCTTCTTAAGGCTAAAGAAAATTGGGCAGCGTTTTCTTTATTTATACTACTTTCCGCCATATTCCATATCAACTCCCAACATCCATAACGACAATCACAATATCACTAACAACAATCGTCATTCATTTACATTATTCGCGTTTCACAATATCACCCCAATTCGCTATAATCATGACCAAGGTTCACTATCGTGTTCTTTCATATCCAATACTTATTCCATGTTCTAAGTATCATTTATAACGCATTTATAATCTCAACATAACCATTTTCATGATTCAATCCAACTGCTACTCAACAATGATACTATTTACCCATTTATGATCCATTTTCTATATTCTTCTACAATCCAAGTATTTCAACCTATCAATACTTCAAACAACATGAGAAGGTCATGAAACTCACCTTAGATGATGGAGGAACAAGCCTTGAATGGTAATACACCTTTTTCACCAAAACCCTATTTCACCTTTCTTGAAATTTCTTGACTTAGATGACTTTAATAAGGTTTCCTTCTCTTGATTCACTTCAATTCTTGTTGTTGATCCTTAATTCCCTTTGTTTTCTTGTGGATGAAATATATGGAAGGTTCTAGAGCTCTTGAGAGATGGAAGAAGTTGATGGAAATGAAATAAATGAAGTAGGCATCACATTTAAAGACTTGGAAGATTTCAGTCGTCGGGAGTTCCACGGTCCGTGGAACCTTGTGCTGGCCATGGAACTGGTCATGGTTCATGACCAGCCAGCCATATTCTTTGCTGGCTGTTCCACGGACTCATCCACGGTCTGTGGATCATGATGCTGTCCGTGGAAAATGGTCGTGGAACTCACAGTTCCACCGAAGTGGTTCCCGTCGTTTCGTTTGATCTTCAATCCTTATGGAACCTTCTTAACACTCGTTTATCACTTCATTAGCGATCTAGGGGACATTATAACTCTTCTCCAAAACATCCCTAAAGAATCATTAACTCAATACTCATAATTTTGCCCGTGTCACACCCCGACTTTACTAGGGTGTGATGGGCACCCGACCCCATATTTGGAGCCGAGCGAACCCGCTAACTCTTATTACACATATGAACTCCTTGGATTCTTAGGACAAGATAAAGTAAAATACATAGTAAATTTTTTTCAAAATCTCTTCGTCGTTTCTCAAAGTAAACACAGTTGGTAAATATGAGGGCTCCGTAAAATAAAACACATCAACCAGTGAAACTCTTTTTAAAGCTGACACCTTAGACCCACGACTCTGTCTGCAAAGTCTCTAACTGTAATCATGGACCATAGCACGTGTATGCTGACTCAGCAACTCTCCAGGGTGAGTGGAGCTTGCCAACATTGCTGGAACATCTTCTATAATGACTTCTACTCGTCTGGGGTACCTGCGCGGCATGAAACGCAGCGCCCACAAGAAGGGGCGTCAGTACGAACAATGTACTGAGTATGTGAGGCATGAATAATAACATAGTAAGAAATGTATACATGAACAATAACCGCATAGAAACATAGAACATGTCGTGTCAAGCTGTGACCTGTACATGGGAATCATATACTGCATGGAGAACATAG